>NW_010536772.1:92868-104811 GCF_000687285.1 Phaethon lepturus | reverse complement strand
AAGGTGTCCTTGACAATTAGCTGCTGCAGAGGGTCGTGGCACTTCTGGTCGCTCTGATCTGCTCTCCCTCTCCAGGCTCCATCTCTAGGGAGGTACCCATCTGGACACGGAGCGTTCGATGGGAAATGGCGACGTGTGCTTCTAGATCTTCTTGATTTGGGGTAGTTCAGCGCTTGCAGGGCTGTATCTGCTGCTGCAACTTGGCATTCATTGACCTGAATGATCTTTTCCTCGTGGAGCCCTCCGTGGTTGGTCCAGGGGCTGAGCTGAAGCACAGCCACGTTCAAAACCAGAGCTTCCTAAAATGCTCACAGGAACACAGCTGCAGCATGCAACAGGTATGAGAAAGAAAGGAGATGCTGTATGCTGCTGTTGTCACCAAAAATAGATCTGTAAGACCGATGATAGAAACCCTCCAGATGAAATACAAATAAGAAAGAGCAGCGGTGAACCTTACTTTTTTGCTAGCCACAGAGGAATAAATGTTATGGACATACGTGCGCTTCACAGATCATCCCAGCCTGTGATAGGCAGCTTTTATTTTCAATATAATCTTAAAATAACAGCATGTAAAATGAGAATCTGCTGCTTCTCCCAGTCCTTGCAGAGGCCCAAACCATGACATCCTGTATGCGACCCTTGGGCTAGGAAGGTCAGACCTGAGCGAGTCTCACCTACCGTGCGGGAAGAGCGACAACCCGCCTCCCTCGCCCGTCACAGGCTGTGGAAAGGAATACAAGGGGTAAAGCGCTTTGAGATCCTCGGATTGGGAAAGGTCAGGAGAGCATCGCCGTCTCTTTCAGGAGCTCCAACACCAAGGGGAAAAATAAATCACACAAAGCTTAAATAGGAAACCGCAGCTGCTGTCAGATTAAATCTCTTGCAAGTGCATTCCACTGCCTCGCTGAACAGTGTTTTATTTCACACCTCAAAATGTGAGGCCCTGTGCCACGGACTTGCTCCTTTTTCCCTATTCCCCATAGATGACTTAACAAGCTGAAAGTGCAGCTGGAAATTAATGCTTCCTGTCTTTTTAAATAATGTGACATTGAAATCCTGGTATTTAATGCATTGGCATTTAACATGCCACAATATTTCAGTTACTTTGCACTGGTTGGGGTGCAGAAGTGTTATTACAGCTGTTCTGAAATTCTGACAAAGAGGTGCATTTCTCTCTTTCTTTTTTTTTTCCTCCCTCCACTACGTCCCACCATAATTGCTTTTTGCCGCATCTCTGAACCGTAACCATGGCGATCCGCCACATTCATCAGAGGACCCTCTTGTTGTTTTGCTTGTGTGAATGTAAGAAGGGGGAAAAAATAAAAAAAAAAAGGAGGGCATAAAATATTTGCAGAACTTTCAAAAAACCCCAGATTTTTCTTTTTTTCCTCTCTCTCTTTCTTTTTTTTACCCTTTTCCATTTTTCTTTTCCTAATGACAGAAGCTATATTGGAGAAGTGGCCTGGCCGAAACACCAAGGACTTGTTCATAGCCTAAAAAAGGGAGAGGAGGAATCTGGTTGTAGAGGTGTGGAAAACAGATAACTGGAGCTTTCAAGCCATTCCCCCCTGAAAGGAGGAATTGTTATGTGCAAAAGGGGCAGGAAAGGTTGACCCTCTTCCATTTCTGTCTGATGACAAACTGGTCCTTGTTTGGAGAACAAGTTAATGCAGAACATCATTACCATATTAAAGCCATGCCGTTTCTGACTGAGAAAGGAGAAACTGCCTGGCTTTGGACAAAGATTTGGAGCCGTCCCTTTCTGGGTTTGCTGCGTAGATGGTCTGCTACTCATGCCATGAGTGGTGGGGAAGGAGAGATGTTGAAACCACTGACTGGTGAGGCAGGCAAGAGAGGAAGAGGAAAGGGAATGTTCTTGCTGAGAGATGTTTTTCAATGTCTGGCACCTCAATATACTTCTTTTGTTGTTTCAAAAAGCTTCAAAAATCAGCCTGGAGGCTTTCATGTTGAAGGACTTCGGCAGTTCACCTTTGCTCAGAGTCTGTTGATGTCCTGGAGCTGCTTAGAAGGGATGGGAAAGCTGCCTGATGTTCAAAGTGTCTTTTGATCAGCTTTGCTCACCCAGAGTAATAATTCCAATCCATTGGTCACTGTTGATGGATTCTCCAGAACACAAGGAAAGAAAAGCCAGCAGTGGTTGTTAGAAGGTCTGTCTGGGATCCTGTAGTGCAGAGCATGGGCATGGTACAACTTCCAGTGTCCAGTCTGTCAGATGAGGTGGCCTGGGGTAAGGGTTTGGTGCCCTGTAAAACCTGGCTGCTCTTTCCAGAGGAACTCTAGGAGTCACTCTACATGGATTCATGCAGTGTGATTTAGCTGTAGAAGAGATTGGTCCCCCTGTAGAGGTAATACGGCTTATTTCTATGGAGTTGAAACAACTTTGTGATATTATTTTACTATCCTTCAACATGACAGCCAGGAACAGTGTGATGAAGCAGCTGTGTTCTGGATCCTATGGAAGCACTCACCAGATGATCTTGAGAGATTCCACAAATGTCCTTGCTGCAGCAATCATCTGTGGCAGCACCTGATTGTCTTTGTAAAGCAGTAACTCATGATATAAAGCCTCATCTGAACTAATAATCGTAGGTTGTTATCATCAGGGGCTAGACTTTGTTTTGGCTTTACAGATTTGGCATTGGGGCTCTGATCTCTGCGACTTAAGTGCAGCAACAGGCTGGTGCATTTCACCCCAAAGTCTATTTTGAAACTCCTTCAGTCAGAGTCCTCTTGCGTCCCAACTCTGCAACGGCTGATAGCACGCACCAGCAACGACCCTGGAGCTGTGGCAATTAGAGGGACTTCTGCCCTCAGCCAGTTACACCTCTGCCCTCTCTCCCGTCCTCGCTAGCAGTGCTGGTGGATCAAAGCCTGTGTGCAAGCTGCGAATGCCCCAGTTTGCAGGTTGGGATCTCAGCACACGCCCAGCCGGTGTCAGTGGTTTCAGCCAGCTCGCTGGACCATGCATGGTGCTGGCCGAGGCAGGGGCATGCATCTCCTCCTGCCACCAGCACAGAAGCCCTAGAGAAGGAAGGTTCCTCAGGCAAAGTTACTTACTGATGTGCTTCAGCATGGGCATTTGCTGGAGAGGCAGAGCCACCAGAGCATTGCTCAGTGACCTGAGAGGTATTTGGTTGGAAAATGTCTGGTTTTGTTCTCGTCTGAGAGCCATTTGATCCTTCCCCAAAGACGCAGCATAGCAAAGGCCCTGGGGCCCTCCCATGGGTGACAATGGATACACTGGAGTCTGTAGAGCAAACTGGGTTGTCTACAAGTCAAAAAGTCTTAGAGACCCATTTCTAGGTGGGATTGTCAATATAGAATAACAAAGCAAAAAGCACTCCAGGCTAAATGTTACCAGTGATTATTTTTAACTTTATTTTTACCATTCCTGATGTGTTCTTCAATCTGTCTTGTTGATGTTTGTTTTTCCGTTCGTGATAAGGGTCATATGTCATGCCTCCCTTGCATCATCAACCATGTACTGTCCTTCCCTCAAACAGCTCACAAAGTCTTCCTCTGTGGATGGGTTCTCACTGGCACTGCAGTCACCGAGTTGTATATGTCCTTTAACAGGAGTTTCTTTACAGGATGTAGGACTCCTCATTTCTCTTCCTAAAAGCAATGAAGAGGTATGAACTCGTCACTGGAAATAAACCAGGACATAAAAAGCATAATAAATTTTCAAAATATTTTCCATAATCAAAATTTCAGATATTCAACACCTCAAAATTGAATGATTTGGATATTTAGTATAGTGAAGCCTGTTTTTCCTGGGGTTCTTGTCTTCATTTCTGCTCTGTTTTCTCACTTAAGGAAAATTAAGTTCTTCCACACTGTTTAAAAACCTGGGACCTAAATGTTAATCTCAAAATATTATTTCAGATATTTATCAACCATAATGTACAACTTCCAAAATACTCAAATTCTCTGCTAAATTCAAAAGAAGTGTCTGTCTTCTAGAAGAACCTATGGAAGAATGTATGGAAGAAGTATGGAAGAATGTTGTGTATACTGTCTCCACTGTGCAAAGGTAGAATGTTTTTTGTGAGTAGGACCTGTACTAAAGGCTATCCCAACCATATTTGATTAGGGATTCGCTAAGTAGATGTCTGCAGATGTAGAAAACTATTAGTGAAAATTTTATAGAAAGCTACTCACACTAAATAAACTGAAGCGGCACAAATTCAGTGGTGATGAGTAAAAAGTGAAACAGCAACTTTTCACTGAAGAACTGTCTTCACTTCTTCCACAAGAAAAATAACACAGTGAAAGAACCATGTAAGGTCCAGTCTGTGAGGCCACAGGAGCTCTGTGAATGCAACATCTCCTCATCTCAAGCAAAAGGGCCATAGTATCAGCTGGGCTCTGGAGCTAGTTGTCAAACAGCTTATGCTACAACCCTGAGGTACTAATTTAAACTTAGTTGTTTTTTTTTTTTTCCCCCTAGATTTGAGCAACACCTGGAGTTTTCAGTCTTTTGTGGATGAAAAACAATAAACAGGTTCTCCAGGGATGTGTCTTGGTGGGGCTCGTAAGGTGCACTTCCCATATTGCCAGCCTCTAAGTGAATTGCTCTGCTATAAAGTAGGTTGAGTCACAAGGTTTTTTTCTTTTTTTTTTTTTTTTGTAGCTTTCTGTTTTGGTTGTTGTGGCTGAACACAAAACAGGGCTCAATGGGGCCATTCGGTGGAGCTGCCATAGGCAATGGAACCTGTCTGAGGTTTCCTCGGAGCATCATTGCCAGCGGCCTGTGTGATGAGCACCAGAAACAGTCATGCCAGGTAGAGTAAATGGAACTTGGAGCTGAAAATTAAATATTTTTAATTAAAATCCACATCTGCAAGCTGCTTGCTGGGAGCCAGCGTTTGGCTGCTAAATTATGCTGACACGCTGGGATCACCGGTGTCGGAGACGGTAATCCCAGAGAGGCAGCCAGCAGATCTCACTGGTTAATATTTAAAAAGCTGCTGGCGCCCGATGGCGACTGTTTTGGGAAATATTCCATCAAAGCTGATTGTTTTTGCTTGTGAGTAGTGTCATACGTGGGTAGCTTAGCTGTCATTTCTGTTGACGGGGCAAACCTGGCCTTGACGCAGGTTCCAAGAAGTCTTTAAGTTGTTTCAATGTGATGACCATTGAATTTGGTGTTACGCCAGTAATGAGCTCAAATGAAGCCATCCCCGAATGTGATTCTTCTAAATCGCTCCAACTGCTCTTTCAGTGGCCACGGAAAACATCTCTTGACTACTCCATCTTCTCTCCCGAATATTTTTAGGCAGGAGGAGGCTGAGGAGAGATGGCTAATGTGCTGCTAGGGTTACTGATCAGGGGGTTTGTCCCGCACACCCCGTGCATCCCGCACGCCCCGTGCATCCTGCGCCACTGCTGGCTCACACCCCTCTGCTTCCCCAGCTGCTCCCTTGGCCACGGTGACCACAGCATCCCCCTGAGCAGGAGTTTTGTCTCTGTGTGGTCCGAAGAGACGCTCTGGGGTTGGAAACACGTGCCAGGAGAGGTTTCAGTTCATCATCTTTTTTCGCTGTTAACGGAATAATTCTGAACTGCTCTCACACAGTCCTTCCTAATGCAGCTACGGAGGCAGGGAAGAGCCAAGGTGGAGTTAATTACGTTCCTCTGCACTACTCTGTGTACATTATGGGCCGTGAGAGAAAGGGTTTGAAGCCTTTGAGCAATCATTTCAAAGCCAGAGAGTAAAGCAGCACATTTTATACCTGGTTAATATGCCTCAGCTCTCGTCGACATTTAGCAACCCCCTACCCGTCTTTACTGCTGTGCTGGTTTTCTATGCAAATGGGTCTAATAGTACGTTTTTCATTAAAAACACACAACAACAAAACCTGTATCCTAACATCTTTTAGCAGGAAATGAATAATGTCAAGTGGCAGATTAAGAAAGAGGTGCCAAGAAACATTTTAGAAAGTCTTTTGGGATGAGAAAAGTTGGAGCTTTCTGTTCAGCTCCTAAATTTCAGTTTTGGTCTTTAAGTTTGTGTCTACTTAAAGGGAGAAACAGGGGTAGTAAGAAAGTGCTGAGAATTTACAGACTTTATTAGGATCTCTGCAAGACAAAAGCTTGTCACCCTCATATATCTTCCCAATCAGTTGGGAAACAAGACTTAATCAGTTGAGATGGTCTGAGCAAACGAGGTTATCTTTCAGCTTTCTCTAAAAATGGCCAGATTAATGCTTAATTCTGTTGAACGAGAAGTGAAGTCGGGAGAAGCGAGCTCGCCTCAGAGAAAGGCTGCTGTCAGTGCCGCGGAGGAGGCAATGAAACGCAAATGGTCAGGTTCACTTTTGCTTAAAATCAATTCCATTTGCTCTAACACAACCTGGTTGTGTTTGTATTTTCAGTAATGACTGGGAATAATTAATTCTCCTTCATTTAACAGATGCCTTGCTCTCCTTGCTCTCTCATCACTCAAAAGAAACCCCCAGATTATGTTAAAAAATTACTTTGACAACAAATTAACTCAAGATTTTAAACCAGTTGTCAGTGTGCCTTTAAGTCAAATCCTTTTTCCACTTATAGCACAGACGCATGGAAGAGGAGGCTGCTGTTCCTGAGTGAGCACGGAGGAAGATTGAGTTGTGTGTGGGAGGACAGAACAGGAGAAGACTCCAGTTACTTGGGCCACTCCTCCAGCAAAGTTATTAAGTATTGTTAGGAAGAACTTTGCAGGGGTAAAAAAAAAGTTAATCTCGTAAGCATAGTTGAATGATGGGTCTGAGCTGACAATAACAATAATTAAGGGGGGAAAAAAAACTTTATTGAAAAAAGTTCTAATTCTCTCCACTATTCAGCCTTATTCTGGGGAAACAGGAGATAGCATTTTTGTCACTGTTTCCAAACTGGATAAATCACTCAATCTACAAGCCATAACAAATCCTTCTTCTGTTCCAGCTCCTTCTGAAGTTATTTTTCCTCCAGAGAGGGAGAATTGCAGCCCCAAACTTGATTCAGAAGGGTCCAGGATATTCAAGCCTTCAAAGGTCATTCAGACACAAACTAAGACAGACTAGCAAGCATGGGGGGGACTGAGTTCAAAATCAAATCTAGGTAGTACAAATACCCAGAAGAATTTTCTTTCCATTTTCTATTTTACCCCATCACTCATATATTGCACTATTGAGTTATCTAAAGAAATAAAGCATGTTTATGTTACCTAGGTATATTCAACAAACTTTATTCTGCTCCCAGGAGTTCATCCATCTGTTCCAGCCTCCATCTAAAGTGGGGATGTGTGGATCTGTAAGTATATCACTGCATCTTTCTACACCCTGTTCCTCATGATGGCTGATCAGCAATACTTCAAAGAAAGGCCAAAACTGAACCCAGACAAACCCCATAAGCCTGCCAGAAGACAAAAAGGGTGAGGGGGGGGATAAATCCTTCTTGCTCTCTAGAAGTAACCACAGAAACCTGATGCATAAGATAAACACAATGCAAATGAAGAGCAATCCAGTCTCCTTTCAGCCCTTTAGGGATATACTGGCATGCAGGATTCATGTCTCCTTGGCAATACAATCCCTTTCACAGGCTTATCAAATTCCAGTTCAGATTCCTTACTATAACTGCTTAATTTTAGAAAACCATAACAGAGTTTCAATGCTCAAATAGTCACTACTCGTACTTTAATTTTCATGTTAAGATTATTCATGGCCGATCTATAATTAACTGGTCTAGTTCCAATAGTGCCCTTCAACTTAAATAATCTCTTTCTTTACTGTTCCCCTGGCACCGGCATCCTGAACCCTGAATACATTTAAGAAGCGTCATCATAACCCCTTTTAATCTTTAGCTGTTTAAATAAGACTAAGTCCCTTAACCTCTTCATAAGGGAGCCATTACATTCCTGTCACGTATTTATACCCTCCTCTGTACTTGTCCTACTAAGGTGGTGGTTCTTAAATACAGGTACCAGAACTAGATGAAATATTTCCACAGGTTTTTATCAGTGCTTTCAACATTGATACCGTTATTTTTGTTTTTACCAAAAACACCTCTCCTAATGCATTCTAGCCATTCCTTGGCTGACCAATAAACCCGATTCTTTCTGTCCTCTGTGGCACCTAAAGGATTACTTGTTTACAAGGCTTTGACATTCCTTTTTCCAGGACTTGGTGGATCCAGGACTTGGTGGATATTTGGAAGAGTACAGCTGTGGCAATTCCTGTTCAGTGAAGCCAGAGTACCATTGACCTTTGCTGGTTGATGTAATCTTATTTCTCCATTTCTTCTTGGCATCTCTCCAGTCATTTCCAGCACGACTTGTGCTTGAAGTGGAGCAGGGGTTGTTTCTGTGCCTGGACAGATGAAGAGAAGTCACAATTCTATAAAAATAATAATACTTGCATAATGATAGTCTAGGTGATTCCCTCTTAGCCTGTGTTCCTAATGTGGTTCCAAATTAACAGAGGAAAAAGGATTTTCAAACACAATGAGAATGTTAGTCACGCTCTAAGCATCTTTTGCTACTGAGTTTTGCAAATTACAAATCAATTCATGTTGTCTATCAGGTTTCTCAAGAGCCACAAAACCAGTTGAAGCAAATTCTGGGGACTGTGTGGATTGCTCAGATGGTACTTCAGCAGCTCCAGGGTCGTTTCCTGTGTGTGGTGAGTTTAGACCAATAGAGACCGTCCCAAGTTATCATTCACTTTTGCATCAAAGATCATATTTTTATATGTAGAATGCGATTATAAATAGTTTATAAAGTGTTAGTAAATTATTGATAGAGAAGAATACTCAAGTCGTGAATAACATGTTATAGATTATTTAAAGCGCATCAGTTCTAGTAACGTAGATGAATATAAACCTGGCTAACATAGTATTGAACCGTTCATAACAATTGATTTACTCATTATTAATACATCTATTACTACCTTATTAACCTGTTGTTCACTATTTACGTGATTAGCCTGACAGTAAATGAATCTAAACTGATTTATTTCCAAACAATCATTTGGAAAAGTCATTCTTTTAGATTCTGAATTTTGAATTTGTTGAAGAAAAGAGGTAAGAATTTTTTTTGTCCCTGTAGTAAATTAAAAACATGTGATTAATTGTTTCTCACGCCTTCTCAAAAGGTTGTATTCCCTCTGCCACAGCTCTCAAAACTCTTTTCCATAAGCTAATCAAGTTAATGTGCAGGCAAGGGAGTAAATGTAAATAATTATGTTAATCTAGCGCTTTGAAGGGAAAAAAGTTTACTATTTGATAACGGGACCAGTGGAAGTGTGGTCCACGTGCAAGAACGTTGGTGAGATGGATGGGATGTCCAGCTCTGGTTGTACATGATGCTGAGTGCAGCTCCTGGGATGACACTGAGGAAGGGGGGGGTAGGGTGAATATCAGGAAGCATTTCCTGGCAACGAGGTCTGTCGGGCAGTGGAATGATCTCCCTGGAGAAATGGAGGAAGTCCTGTTGCTAGAGTCAATTAAAGGGTAGTCTAGACAAAACCCCCATTAAGATATTCTCCTAAGGACCAGCTTTGTAGATGGGGAGGGAAATGACATGAGGGATGGGAAAATGACCTCATCCATCTCTGTCACCTTTAAAATGCAGAGGCTATGTTGGTATTGGCTACCCCTCCACAGAGGATGCCAGTAAAGATGTTAACAGGAGGGATGGTTTTGTGATATGGGTGGGAAGGAGTCAGTAAATCCCAGTGACTCATGAGAACTGCCAAAATAAGCCCTTATGACATGCGATCTGGTCACTATTTTTTGGTGGGGTCTGCATCATAATTAGCTAAGCACACAGGAAGAACTATTCGGTCCATTAATAGTGCCCAATCAGTTAGCGTTTGGATTGTTAATGTTTGGATTTCATCATCTTAAAAGGCAACAAAAGAAAAAGGATCAAATTGCAGTACACCTGAAAATGCTGGAGCCTCCTATGCCGGAGACAGTCATCTTGGCTCCATCCGCAGCTGCATTACTCTAGAATTGATGCTGTAGCATAATCAATAAAGGGAGTTCAACTATATCAGGGTAATTGCACCTGGCTTTATTTTATCCCTCATGACGGACCTTGGCCCTGTGCGCTGTAGCAGCGGGGCCGCGTCACAGCCCTCGCGGAGGGAAAGCAGCCGTCCCAGTGGGAGGGTTGGTTACCTTTTCCCGGGGCCAGCCGCTGGCAGAGAGGTGCTGGCAGCGAAGAACCGTTCTGCTGACACCTCTGCCCTCTCTGTCCTGGTGCCTGGCAGATGGGACGTAATCAGGGAACCCCATCTGCCTGCCTGGCTGCGCGGCGTTGGAGCAGCTCCCCGTTGGTTTTCCAGGTGACATAAACACAGTCAGATTTAGGGCTGCTCCAATTTATACAGCGTTGGCACCTCCACGACAACTGGAAACGAAGAGTGGCTTTAAAACATCTCGGGGATGCCAAATAAGTGCTTAGCTCAAAAACTAGCCCTACACCTCATGCAGACTGACAAGAGTCTGTCAAACTCTACCTGTGCTGAAGAACGGGGAGGAGATAATGATGGTTTTTACCCTGCTAAGGTAGGAATTATTTTCATCCTGTGCAATAAAAGTTTAATAGCGTACCATCCAAGGCACAACTGTACAATTCATCTCATAGTCAATATGTTATCCTGAAAATTACACTTTAGTTAAGAAAGCACGTAGCACTCCTCTCCTTGTCCAACAGTTAGAAGTCTTGAAAAATCAGGTGGGGAAGGCTTAAAATACTGTTCTTTCTCACACAATGTAAATTGCTTTTGACTGTTTGTTTTTGTTTAGATATTTTTTTTTTAAAGTGGGTTTCTCAGGTCATTAAAAATTAATGCAAGCCTTTAAGTTTCTAAATACCAGAGGAGCTCCCATTAGCTCTCATCCTCCTGTCAGCGTCTTTTCGGGAATATCGAAGCCACAGACGCGGAGGAAATGCGCCCAGTCGGTAGATAACGCCTGACTGGCCTCTGACCCTGGGGTTAAACTGCTGCCTGGGCTGTGCGGACCAGTAACCCCCTTCCCAGGGATGGAAAGCTGCCAGCCAGCCGTCAGCATGCCAGGGCATCACATCCAGCGCAGGCACGCGACGATACGGTATCTTTTCTTAACGTCCTTTCCTTTCGTGCCCCTCCGCGTTAGCAGGGACCGGGGGGCAGGTTGTGCGAGCCGGCGCTGAGCCTCCCGTCCGTTGCGTTTTCATAGCTGCCAACTAAATCTGATTAGTTTGTCTGCATTCCCGGGCAAGTAAATCTGCTGTTTATCGCTGGGTCCATCAAATCCTGGGTATTTCGACTGATGCTTGTTAAGGCACATTATTACTTATTTTCCTTATTGTGCAATCGCCACAAGGATTTTTACAGTCTGTTGGGTTATAGGTAAACGGGTGGTTTATCAAGCTAATCCAATGAGACTGGTAAGCCAGAGCCAGCCTCTCTGAGCCTCTGGTGCAACAAGGGAAGGGACAGAAAGACAGAGATTCGTGTAGCTTTGATTAGGTCCTGGTGGCACTAAGGAGGGAAGAGTGGTGGTGGTTGTTATATCTGGGCAGGCCACCAAGGCGGTTTGCTTGTGGATTGAGCCTCGCGCAGAGAGAGGTCCCCGCTGCCCGCCCTGCTCGCAGAGTTCCCCCCGTGCACTGCCTGCCTGAAACGTTGAACCAGAACGTGCCCTCTCCAAGGCCCGGATGTGCTATGGTTTCATCAGCACCATCTTGAGCTGGTCTGGGTTGAGTACCAGGGAGCGGGGCTGTCTTTCCTCCCAATCCATCATAAACCATGGTGTTTGCTGCTGTTGTGGGTGTTCGGGCCCTGTCAGGTTCCTTCCTGCCCTGCCAGTATTTGCACTTGCAATAATATTGGGAGTTTACAGAGATGGGAAATTGAGATTAAGTGACTTGCCCCAAGCCACACACAAAGTCTGTGCAGAGTGAGATGCTGA
>NW_010536772.1:90409-92837 GCF_000687285.1 Phaethon lepturus | reverse complement strand
GAGCTAACCCCCTGCCCATCCCGACACCATCTTCCTTCCTCCAACCTGAGATGGAAAGCAGAGGTCATGACCAGGCATGCTTTAAAGCATGGCATATAAGCAAGAGTAGACACAGGACTGAACGTCTTCCAAACAGGATCTTCCTACCTAAAATACATCCAGCAGTTCACCTTCACTTCCCTCTAGATAATGTCTAGTTGCTGCCTACCGTGTTCCTGCATCTTTGTGGTGGGTGAAATGCCTCCTGGGAGGACACAATCTAGACAGCTTTTATTAGAACCATTTTTCCTGCACTTGGAGCTTCCCAAGTTTTGACTCAGCACTGACTATCAGTGGGATACAATGTGGTTTTCAAGGAATACAGATGATCTCCTGGTGCTCATCAGTCAAATAGGCAATGTCTTCTGCTCTCTATGTAGAAGCTTCTTCGTTTTGTTTTTACTTTTTTAAAAATTATTATTACATATTTTGAAATCCACTTTCTAAACATATTTTTTTTTCCCATTGTTGCCATGAATGAATTCTTAGAAAAAAAAACAGAAGTGATTTTCAATCTGGGAGTAAAGCAGTGAGTACCATGAAAACAGGTCCATGACAGATCTTTTCCTCGGGTGGTAAAGGCCTACATTTAGTCTCCATTTGAGTCTTGCCTTGTTGTGCCTACAGAGAAATTGGAAAATCAGACTCAAAATACTTCAAGTGCAGCAGGTTTGGTTAGTGCAGTCTCCGATAGAAAGGTGGAGGACAGCATGAGTACAAATTGCTCTGATTTGGGTGTAAACCATTGCCTTTGGCTTAAACTTAATATCGCTTAAGCTTCCTCCATAAGTCCCTTCCACACCTCAACCCCTCACAGAGAGAAATATTCAAGTCTATGCTTAAAACACATATAGACTTGGGAGATCACATCTGCTGGAAGCAACAGCAGCTGTACAAAAGCATCCTCTGCTTGCTTTCATCTCCTTCCTAATGGAAAGGAAAATGGAGCATAAAGATATTCTGCAGAAGGTTAAGTGCTCCCATCTAAATGCGGTGGGTTTGGAGAAGTCAGCGAAGCAAAGCCGGGGAGGAGGGGGCGGGAAGCAAACAAGGGGGGCCTGGGGGGGATGCACCGGTTTCTGTTGTTTGCTGCAGATGTGTTATTCCAATTAACTTGAAAGTGGGAATGCGAGGGGTGAGCGGGGAGGGAAGGTGAGGAAGCGTTTTTATGGCAGGAGGTGAAGTCTACGCCCTAGACAGTGATAGAGATGGCCCTCCTGGTCTCTCTAAGGTCGTCTGGTTTTATGTGAGGCGAGAGGTCCAAAACCGGTACGTGAAACCCAAACAGGAAGGGCCTGAATGGCACATGTGGAAGAGCTTAACAGGCACATACTTGACCCAGGGCTTGGACTGCTGCTCATCAGTGAGCGGCCCCTGCAATTACAGGCTTTGCTGGACACGTGTCTATAGTAAGGTACAGGATAACCCAGTTGTCCTAAATTTGATTCTAAGCCCTGCAGTTTGCTATGTATGTATGTATGTCAAGGTCTACGGACTTGTTGGTTGGATGGCTGGCATTAGGATGTAGATGGAAGAAAGGATCTTTAAAACGTCCCTGCTGGGCTGCAATGCTGAAGGTACCTGTAATTGCACTGTGGTGAGAGTCTGGCGTGCTGAACTGCGTTCCAGGCTGGAAAAGAGGAGGAAAGGAAGCGTGGCGGGGGGGAGGACATGATAATACTGAGAATAAAAGTTAATTAAAAAATAAAATAAAGAGAAATGTGTCTCTAAGGCCACTTCTTTCGCAGAGGCCACCTGTCAAACACTTCTCCGTCTATAAACCCAAGATTGGCTTCCAATCTACTCTGCAGTTCTTTAATTTTTAATGCCTCTCCCCTGGTCTCACAGGTGGCTATTATAGCCAGAAGCTGTCGCCTGTATAGATACAGATGTGTGTGATGCATGCACTGAACGTGAGTGCTCAGGGTTCAGGAACTAAGACCAGCCGGGAGCAGGAGCTGCCAGAGGAGCTGGTTAAACTGCAGAGAGCAAGGTGCCTCGGTGGTGTTAGGGATTGCCATCTCTCTTTTCTTCCCTCTCCGTTGTTGTGTTTATTTTTTCTTGACTCTCCAAAATGTCAGCTTGGTGCATTTGAACTGGCAACAGCACTAGATGGTGAACTGGAGGCAGACGATTCAAGGTGTGGTTTGTATATGGGGTTTTGAGGCAGGAACTGCTGGGTTTGGTCCAACCCTCTTCTGTCTTACAATACTTAGCTTCCCCATCGCTGTGATTCCAGGTAAAAAATAGGGGAGTCAGAATTCTTTCTTTACCTGACTCACAGGGGTGTTGTGAGGCTCAGTTAGTTAATTATAGTAAAGCTTCTGAATAATATTCATAATACCCGCTTTTCATTTGCTAAGTGTTATTATTATCATCGTTAAAGTAA
>NW_010536772.1:73412-90378 GCF_000687285.1 Phaethon lepturus | reverse complement strand
CTGCTGAACGAAGGAAATATAATGTTGATTATTAAAATCATTTGTATTTAGTGGCAAATGTTGCTGCTGCTTTATAAACTTAGAGATATAATCTTGTCCCCAAGCCATAACAATAAGTAATTCTAAGTGCTTTGTTGTTAGGTTTCTCGGGATATAGGAACAAACAGGTACCTTCAGTCAGAAGGGCCTTTATCTTAAAAATTAAGAGAACAATGGAAGAAAAGAGAAGAAAACATTTTTCTGAGATGAGGCCAAAGGTGTGTGTCTTATCTGAGCACATGCCAGCTGCTCTGCCCTCTCCCTCTGGTGCCAGCACACCCCAGCAGCAAGGGCTGAATTTGGGAAAAGTTGCGAGGAGGGTGAAAGAAGCTGGGAAAAAGGGGGGGAAGATGAGTTTGGAGGATATCTGAAGGCAAGATTTTGGTACAAATGGCACACACTAATAAATTATTTCCACCAAGCCCAATGGTAAGTGCTCAGATTCGCTGCTGTCCATATAGCTCATGTATCTTAAGTTTTATTTCCACTACCTTCCTTGAGCTCTCAGTGCTACAGCCCAGCCTGGCTGTTCTGGCTCCTCTTTTTTTCTCATGTACATGATTGTAGTTTTCTTTAAGAAAAACTTTCCTACCCTGCCCAGGGGCGTATAGCAGGAATATGCCCCAAACCTGCCAGGGTCTAAACACAGCAGTGCTGTGAGTCGGTCCTACCAGGGGGAGAAGCTGGAATGAGGAAAAAGAGGGAGAGTTTGGGTCAAACCTAGGGAAAAGAGAAAGAGACTTGTGCTTTTGAAGTAAACATCCATCTTTTGGGTAATACTATAGTTTTTTCTTCCCTTTTTTTTTGCCCTTTAACTACAGTTTAAGGTGTGAGCGACTGGAAGGGGCTAGTCAAAAAGTCATTGCTGTCAACTGCCTAGTGGAAAAAATGCCTGCTCCCATCAGAAATATCCCACTACAGCTGGTCATAGCCAGCTGACACCATAGCCATCGTCTCAGAAAAGGGCAAAAATATTGAATGGGTCTCTGGAGAATCTCTTTACTCTCTGGATGTGCTCTCTCCAAGTCCCTTGTTAAAAAAAACAGTAGAGAGGAGAAGAAAATCTACAGAGTTGCTGTTTGTGTTGTATATTTTGTGTTGATGGATGGGTTCAGTTACTAGGGCTATTAATCTAACAATTTTTAGGAACATAAAATTAATTTTTGGAGGAAATAAACTACATAAATAAAATGAGTATAATTGGATATTGCTCTGGTTCCACTGATTCTAGGGCTGTAAATTGCACTTGACGTTCACGGTGTCGGGCTCCGAGGTCTTTAATTCTGTTCCTTAAGGATGACTTATGCAGTGAGGGGTAAGTATTTGCTTCAGCAAGTTTGACTATCTCAAGGGGATCCAAAATTGCTATAAAAGAAAAGGACTCACTTGTTAATACAACCTCTTTGCTTTTGGGCTGCAATATTTCACCTTAAAGTTGGCTTTTGATCCCAAGAACAGTTATTATTCATATAAATCTAAGGCATGTGAATGTGGCATAAATATTCAAGTTGACATTCAGGTATTTGTATTTTACTCTTGGTTGTATTGTGGTCGAGGATGTGTTGTGGTCTTGTGACTGCATATCTCTACTTCCAAGGTCTTTTGTGGCCAGTTTTGGAAGGTTGAATTGTAACCGTTTCCACATCCTGGGGTGAGAATACATATATTTCAGTTTGTGAGCCTTCAAGCTCACAAATATGGCAAACACAAGGACAGAAGTTAGACAACTCTTCTCCCATCTTAGGAACCTGCCAGTGAGTTTTGATCCATTTCTGGAAGGGCAAATTTTGAGACCCAGCAATTCATTGCCATAAATGCAGCATCCTTAGACAGCACAGTGAGCTGCCAAGAATAGAAGACACATTAGATATATGAATTTCCTTTACCTCTTATAAGGTCTTGTCTTGAAACTGGCACCTTCTTGGATGACGGGGGTGGAAGAAAAACAGAATCTGTGGAGGTATCTCTCCTGGTCCAGTGTGGTGGCAGCACTTAGGAACTCTTCACTCCTTCACTTTCTTTGTTTAATTTATTATACTGTCATGTATAAACCTCTTCAGGAAAATATTAATTAGACTGTATATTCCTTGACAACTAACTCTAAATAGATTAAACATGCTTTACTCAATGAAGCAAAGAGGTGTTGATTAAGAGAAATTGAATTGTATCCCTGAGATAATTTTCTGTCTCTGTATCTAGAGAATATAGGCAAACCAATGCCTGTAGAGGAAACTGAGCCGCTACACTCCAACTATCTCAAAAATAATATTCAGGACATACACATTAATTGATTTAATGTAAAAATGTTTGATGCAAACTTGTGCTGAGACTTTAAATTGAGGTCCTGACCATTCTCTGTGGTCACTAGAGGATCCCGCAAGAATGGGAACGACCCGGCAATTTCCAGTTTGGATAATTATGGTCTGCCTCCTGAACGTTTCCCATGCCCTTTCAATTAGTATGATAATCATCTCCACTTTGCGACATACATGGAAGTGTAAGTGACGGTACACGCTGTTAAATAGCTGCCATGCTCCACCCCAGAATCAGGGTGGATTTTCAACGGCGATGCTGGAGTGGAGAGCTTTGTCATCTGGCATGCATTGGCTGGTGGGACCAGGAAGGCGTGGGACATCACAGCTGCCCCTTCTCTGTGAGCTGCTTTGGACACACTTTGGGATGAAAAGTCTGAAACCTGTAGAAGAGCTCACCTTAAGCAAAAAAGGGACAAATAAATGAGTCGTACAGAAAGGAGGGAGAGTCATTGTAAATTCAGTAAAATAACAGCAGGCAGGGAGACCTCCGCTGCAGCTCAGGGGTGAATTTTTAGTATGACTAGTGCCGTCCATCAAGCGGCTGCAGAGGAATGAAGAGGAGCTGCAGCTCCCGTCTTCCTGACAGTGTGATTTAAAGAACTGTTCTTTGCTGGCCTGGCCTTGTGTCTTTCAGTTGCCTTGAAAGGGGGAGAGAACCATGTCTCCGCTCCCTCATTGGCATTTGTCTTAAAAATAATAATAAAAAAAGAAAGAAAAACAAGGGAGTGTGCGGTTGAGAGTGGGACAGAGAGTTTTCCACACTGAACCCCCTGGTCAGCCATTGAGTAAGGAGACAAGATTATTTCACTGTGCCTCACGTGATTCGTTTACGTTCACCTTAATGGTAAGGGGATTTTTTACGCCAGTGTTACGCCTTGTAACAGATACGGTTTGCAGCGAGACAGCAGTCCCAGCTGCCTTTCGGATAGCAGAGTTTCCTTGCAAGAGAGATGTTGCTATTTCATATGTTTTTTTGATATGCAGCCTAAACGAAGTCTCTGAAGGAGGATCTGTCTTTTGCTAACAGCCATCATTTTTATATAAAGTCAAAGGTATTCATATTATGTCTTCATCTTCTATATCTCAACTAGTAACAATATCACAACTACTCCCTCCTGACAACTATATTCATTTCTCGTTAAAGATATTTCATGTTTTATTCAGGAATTTAAATGAAGCTATCAGAGCCTGTAATAGCAACAGTTTGGGATAATTGTATCTCATTGATGGCAGCCTCAAGAGTTCTAATTAATATATATTTAGCTCCCTGTCTGTCTTTAGACCAAATGCCTCGGTATGAAAGATGGAAGGGTGATGGGGGGGGGCGGAGGAAACAGACTCCAAAATAACAGCCCCTTATTGAAATTTGGGCAGGAAAATCTGTGTTGCAAGAAGGAACTGCGTGCTTTGGGATTCTTTCTCCCCCCACGCCTTTGATCCAAAATAACTTTTGAGATACAGCGTACTTCTCAAGAAAAGGAAATACAAGAATATAGACTTACTGCCCACTTGTCTGGGGCGAAGGAAGGATGACAAATACATATTTTTCTCCTCCAATGATACACCTGATATCTCCATTCAGCTTATCAGTGGTCTCTGCTTTTATTACCCCTTTCCCTGCCTCCTTCAGCTAGAGTGCTCCACTCAAAATTGCTCGGTTTCACAGATATGCAAACAGGCTCTCATTACACTTTTTCATACTAAAGCTTACTTTGGTGTATGACTGATTAGCCCTCACCACACAGTGCTCAATTTTCTTATCCCCTTTGGGTTTTTTTATTCTCCCCCTTTCCTTCAACACTACATTTCTCTCCGTTGTATGAAATGAGGCTAGGAAAAGATTTGGGGAGGGGGGTATTATTCTGTCATTGGAATTCATAGCACTTGTATTCACTTACAAGCCTGAACTATTTTTTCAAATCACTTCAGTCTCTGTGACTTTCTCAGACTGTGGTTTATAAATCACTTTTGTGGTACACTATCTAGAGGGGATCAAGACCCCTGGAAGCTTGAGTCATATTGAATTGCATTGTGTAACGGAGAGTCATTAGGAGTTTACAGTCAGGGGGAAAAAAGAAGTCTTATAAATAGGCTAATTCAACTGGCACTTATATGTTTTAAAGGCATTATTGAGGAAGGAGGATGGTAGTATTATTTGCTCCCAATTTTGCTCTCATCAGCAGCAGCTAAGGCTGGCTCTTGAATAGGACAGGAATAGAGATTTTATAGACCTCCAGCTTTAAAACCTCTATTTTTTTTCCTTTATTATTTAAGCAGGAACTAAGGACTGTTTAGAGGTTTATTTAACTGGCTTCAAAGCTGGAAGCTAATCCAGCCTATACTGGCTCAAATTGTCTCAGTTTCTACTGAATAAGAGTTGCTTACTTCCACTGATTTTTCTTTTTTTTTTAAGGTGTTCATTTGAGAGAAGTATCTCACACAGAACTGAACAGGGGCTTTCTGACAGTGAAAGGATTTTTGGTAGGAAGTTTACATGGCAGCTGCATTTTTTTAGTATGAGTACGAGTCTGACAGTAAGTCGATTCCAGTAAAGCATCTCTTTTTTTTTTTTTAACCAAAAAAAAAAAAAAAAAAAGAGTTAAAAAAGAGTGGTGATGTAATGAGAAGGTGTTTATTTCATTCGTGTATGTTTTACTTGCAGATTCATGACACAAAAGTGTCAACCCCTGGGTGTTGCCTTGCTACGGACTGGATTTTCTTGGCTGAAGTTGGAGCATATCGAATACCTGGATATCCTCACGCTTACAGGTGTGGTAGAGGGAGAACAATGACCAGAAGCAGGTGCCTGGCCCTCAGGAACTCCAACTCACTGCCAACAAGCTCACTCCTAGCAGAAATTGCTGTTTTTTTTAAAAGAAAAACAGAACAAAAATTATAATTTTCTGTATTGTCTGCCGATCTCAGCCCCTTGTCATCCACTTCCATGCCATCTGTGGGGTCGCCGTACTCGGTGAAGACAGGATTTTCTCAGAAAAACAAAGCAAACCCAAAGTGAACCCTTGGTAAAAACAAGAGTGGAGTCAGAAGTTCAAAGGGCGGAGAGTTGAGCGGGCTCGTGTGGCTGGCAGCGACACTCTGTGAAGGGTCTCCTTGGGATTCGGTTGATGGGTTGCTTTGCAGCTCTGCCTTGGTGCTTCCATAACCTGGGCTGGAATCCAGCCCAGCCCTGAGAGATGGAGGGTCAGTCCAGTTTGATAGTGTAAGGTCAGAAACGGAATGAGGCTGGGATATCTCAATTGAGATTCGAGTGTATAAAAGTATAAATCAAAAAAAAAAATCCTTGAAGGGACACCTTGCAGCTGTCTCGGGAAATGAAAGGTTTTAAAATAAGAAGACTTGAGAACAGGAGAATCCTGAAGCCAGTGCAACTAATAACACTATTCAGTCTCGACTCAGAGAATAGCAAAGTCCCCTCTGTCATCTGGAAAAGTACAGGGTGTACTGTCAAACCTGGGGAGAGGTGCTGCTCCTTAACATAGCAAGCTGCCAACCTAATGGGGAAGTTAGATGTGCATGTAAATACAAATCACATCACTTATACTGCTGCTTTCTGATCAAATGCATCAAAAAGGTCATTCTAAAAAGGCTTTGCCAATTGTAGGGCAATTTCTTTTTTTCTTCTTTTGTGTCCTTGAAAACTCTTGGTAGGCTCAAAGTTCACCACCAAAGTCATGGAAGGGGAAAAGGATGAGCTTTTTCATCCATGGTACTCCTGAATGCTGCTGTCTCATTTTGCTGCAGGATACTCATAATTTTATGCTTATTTAAACAGACACATATCTAGTTTATGGGCATATTCGGGGCAGAGGAGGGGGGAAGTCATGTAGCTTAGAGTGCAGTTCTCACGGGCAAACACCTGATCCCCTTTAATAAGAGATAAAAGGGAAACTATTCCCTTGCCAAGCTGCTACATTAGGGGGCTGTGCTCGCAGTAGCACGCTGGTAGCCGCGCTTCTGGCTAGTACACGGCGTGGCAAAGGCTCAGCTTGCAGGTAGGATGGTCATCAGCAGCTTGTGCCGCTGCTGTAGCAGAACTTGTGTGTAGCAGCGAGGGCCACACGATTAGGATACAGGCGAGGTTTAAGAGTTCAGGATGTGCACATCTGCTGGTCAAACACAGGTCAAGGGTGGACCTAATTGATGTTTCAGGCTGCATCAGCCAGGATCCTTACGGGTTTAAGGGTTTAGGGTTGGGGTTTTTTTTTTCCTTTTTCTCTAGTAGTTCCCAGTGGTTTGATATTTTTATTGCTATTAGTATTTCCTTGAGGAAAGCAAGTTGAGTGCTCAGCTCCCATGTGCTAGCATATTTCTCCCCTCCCAAGGATATTTATAAGTTTACATTTGTGGGTTTTCTTTGAAATGGTCCATGCTGGTGCACTTCTGCTCTCTCTATGTCTGCCGTTTGTTAGTTGCAAGCTTTGTGTTACCTTGTCTTGCCCACAGAGGTGGTCAGAACAGTTTAAAAAACCAGATGGCTTAGCTGTGTAAAGCGATAAAAGCTGTGCAGGCTGAAATGCTGGCCCCATATTTATAGGGCCAGCCATAGGATGTCTCCTCGCACAACTTTAAAGCTGCTGCTTCTCCAGCATCATCTTTAATCACTAACACAATGAGAAGTGCTAAAGGCAGGTACTTGACACCTAGCTAGTTATCTGGGATCCTTAAGGACCCAAAACAGAAAAGGTATGCTGATCCCTGCGAATGTTATCCTACGCACATAGCACTACCTGTATTACAAAGAAAAGTGCCATGAAAACTTTTTTTAGGGGGCACAGAATGCGGAGTTTGGTACTTGTTCTACCTGAAATAAGGAATGTGATAGTTTGGATTTGTGACTGATCTCCCTTTTAGTCCATGTTGGATGAAGTTGTGCTTTTATTAACTGTTTTTCAGGATATTCAAGAACTGACCTCTGAGCAAAGCATCATTCAGGATCTCAGATTTCAAGAAAAGTCTCTATAGGTGGGTTCAACGGTTCTGACATATTGAAGTCCAGCAAGTGCTCACATTCATTTTAAAGCAGAAAGTAATGTTGGAGACGTTGACTGAGTAACTTTGCCGGTAAACTTGTATCTTCACTGAACCGGAAGGTATCTCTTATTCACACCAATATGGACACACCAGGAACCCCGTAAGAAACTACATTTAGGAAGAAGGTTCCATTGAGCAAACCCAATGTGCACTTAGTTCGGATAAACCCCGGAGAGTCAACCAGTGAGACCTCAAAGTCCAGTGTAATTTACGGTCTGATGTTTCCCAGTCAAACTTCACCGCTCTCTTTATACAAATCGAATGGAAAAAATGAGGCGTTCAGATGTGGCTCCAGAGTGAAGGCACAGTCTGCTCCATAAGTGTCTGGGTCTTGTCTGATTTCTGCCCCTATGCCACTCAAGAAGTCAGTGTAGGTTTTAATTTGACATTTAACCTGTGTGGAGGCATTTGCATGCTTAAAAATAAGGTAGATATTATTCGAGTGTATTTAATTTTTAACAATGTTGTAAACGAGTCATTTTCAAAATCTTTTTTTTTTTAAATGTTCTGTTTGGATAATTGCCCTAACAAGCAGCAGAGTTAAATGGCTAACCTGTTTCTCTCCTTTAGTAGCTGGCAAAATACTTCTTGCATCTAAAGCCTTATATGGTGCCTTTTACAGAGGTAGTGTATGAAGAGAAAGGAAAATATTATGGACATGCAGCTCAAAATGTCTTTGGATTTTTCTGGCAGTCACGTACACTGAGGGTTCCTCTATGGAGAGTGTGTTGTCGTCCTGGGTAGGCAAAGGGGATCCTTGCAAGCTATTAAAAAAAAAAACAAAAACAAACCTTAAATAAATAAAATACTCAGTCCAAAAGTCTAGTAGTAGAAAATGGGAGCTTGGCCTGAGAGAGGATGGAGCAAGCAGGTGTCCTCTCCTTGCTGATTGTGGTCTTCCCTAGCCTCACCATCTTCTTTTAGGATTTGATCAATGCTATTATGCTATTGTAGCATTTCAAAATCCTCTGTTTTGAACCCATTAAAGTTTCGTGGTGTCTGACAGCTCTCCCCTTTCTGAACCAGAGCAGAAAACTGCACACACTCAGAGGAACTAATGATATTGAAAATCTGCTGAAAGCAGGGTGAGAGAGAAAGGAGGAGAGAGGATTAAGGAAAAACCCTGCTTTGAATCTATCCTTTTGTTTTATGGCCGATGCAGCCTCTCTTTGACATATCAACAAGAAACAAAGAATTGAAATCAAATGAAAGGGTCAGAGATTAGAAGAGAATTGTCCGTAGCATCTCAACAAAGGCACCGATCGCTTGTGCCAGCTCTGTTCCTCCTCGTTACGCGATACTACTTGGGAACATGTTATCAAGGACTGAGAATCAGGCCAGTGGCTGCTGATGTTAAAAGGACATGACATGTGCACAAGGCAGGGCATAGGGGCTGGCTGCACATATTAAAGGCAAACACATCACAATCCGATTAGTAGAAATGGAGTGTGTGTGCTGGCTCTGGGAATTTTTTTTTTTTAAAGTAATACTTCTGTGCTTTTTCTATTGATTGATTTATTTTTGAAAGGAGTAATTCCCTTCTAGCTTTTCTCTCTCCTCTGCTCCCTCCTTCTCACCACCTTCAATTCCTTATTCCCTGCGTTTTCACCTCACCAGAGCTCCTGAGGAACAGGAGTTCAAAGGCAATTGGAGAAGGGGGAAAAAAAAAAAAAAATTGCAAATGCACAGAGCGCTCTAATCTCTTTTTGACCTGTCCTGTACAACAGGCAATTTCTGCAAATCTGACACAAACTTGTAAATCTTCAGTACTGGGAGACTGGGAGGGATAAAAGCAACACATGATGTTGCATTAGAATTTAAGCTGACTAGCTAAATGTGTGTGCATGTATATGAATTTTTGCTAGCTATGTTTTTAAAGTTGCTTTAGAAGTGTCTCATCTTCCTTAATACATTTCTTAACCACCAGAGTTTTTATTATTTTACTAGAGTGCATGTCCTGTAGCTTTCTTTCATTATTTCAGTAGGAATGAAAGGATGCAGATTCCTAAAGGAAGTACAGATTTTAAGATTCTGATACTTGAAAAAAAAAATTTTTTTCATTAGATTCAGCATGTTTTATTGAATGCAGAATAAAGAATACAGTCTGTATTCAATATCTATAATAATGCATTCAGGTTCTGATATAATGGGTAATACCGTGCTATTGGACTACAATCTTCCTGTTTGTTTAGCTCCTAGTTGAACTGAATAATTAAACACATGTAAATTTACGTTTGCATGTAGTCCCACTGAGAATAAGGGAATTTCTTATCTTCCTAAAGTTAGACTCACTGTAAGTAGTTTGTTGGTTGAAGCCCAAAGTTTCATCTCCAGTCGTGATGCTCTAAGCTTTCCTTGCTCAGCAAATCACTTAAAAGCCTGCTCAATGTTAAGCATGTGCCCAACTCCCACTGCTTAGGATTCATTTTGGTAGCACGTGTGGTCATGAGGTTAGTCTAAGGAAAGGTCAGTCAGCAGAGGAATCAGACAAACTTTTCTTTGCACTCAGGATGGTAAATATGTAGAATTTAGCAAGAGGAAAACAAAACCATGGGGAAAAGGAGAAGTTCAAATGAGGTAGGTGGACCTACATGGGCATTCTCGCTTCCTTCCTTCCCACAGCTTCCTCTGTTCCTATAATCTCAGCACAGATGTTTCCTTTTTAATCCCTGGCTCCAGCTGGCAGTGCATCTCGGCTCTACCGTACTTAGCGCAATTACAGCAGACATTAACTCTGCACATGCTTCGGAAATTGATTGCTGTTTCTTCCTTGGAAATGTTGCTCATCATCAGGTTTTTAACAGCCAGAAATAAAGGCCATTTGTGTACTGATGAATCCTATTCCCTTCAAGATTTGTAAGAGAGATAAAAGGCACAAAAAGCAGGCTTAAAACAATTGCTGGCATGGTGGAAAATTTGGACATTTAATTTGCAATACCTTCCTTTACTAGTGCGGGGAGTCTTCATCACGTGATAGAGAAGGAATGGGAAAAATGTCAAGGCCATGCCGTATTCACCTGCCTGCTGCTACTTTTCCGAACTAACCACAAGTGCGTTATTTATTTTGATTAGCAAAGCAGAGGCTTGGTATACTAAGCTGATTTCAGGGTACGTTTTGTTGTAGATGAACTTTCATTTACTAATGGAGCAGGGGTTGATCAAAGTGTCTGGAGTCAAAACCACAAAATCTGCACCTGATAGTCTGATCCGCCCTGTTCCTTGCACCCAGGCATGAGACCACTCACCCCATGTTCACCCATTTATGGTGTGATGCTTCTGAGATGCCACCAGAGCCTGGTGTGACTGAGGCCAGGTTTTTACTGAGAAAAAATATAACTGGTTCCTGGGCTTGACAGCAATGGGGAGTCCTCCAGCTGCCGAATTCAGGGGTCCCAGTTTGCCTTGAGTATCTTGGTAGTGTATTTTTTTTCCATATCCCCATCCAGCAACTTTCCATTGGAGGTGTAAGTGAGCTGAGCCAGCCACATTCCCATGGCACATGGGACTGATGGTCAGAGGAACAGTAAGTATCTGGAGACCCCATGTATCAGCTATGGCAGTTTATTCGCTTTGTTTAAAATTCTTAAATAGCCTAAACAGACTGCATGAAATACCTTTAAAATGATCAGGAAATCCTTCAGTTGAGTTGGAGTCTGCCTTTTCTGCACAATACTCATGGACTTAGATTTCCTATTCTTGATTATTGAGAGCAAGTTGAACTTGTGCACAAAAATCTATTAATTAAGTTACTATGTGTGGCTCACCTTGTTCTCGTTCCCCTTAGCACTTGCTGAAAGCCCTGAATACATTCCCATTGCTTTCCACCCTGTTCCTGTGAAGGAGGCAAACGGATAACACGTCCAGCATTCCAAGTGACTGCTAATATGATGTGTACAACTTCAGACATTTATGCAAGCACCCAGAATAAGAGGATAAAGTTGGCAACAACCTGAGGTCGTCTTGGCTATAAACCACCTAACCACTGCCTTCCAGGTAAGAAACTGGAAACCTGTGCTTATCTCTACTAATTAGCGTTCTTAGGTGAGCAGACCGTTGCAGATTAGATAGATGTGATGTTACAGACACAAAAACCTTTTAAAGCCCCTGGAGATCTTTTAGTATGGATTCGTACTACCTCTCAGTCAATAAGAAACACAGGATTTGTTTGACAGTGACAGTTCTAGGACTAAAATGAAAAAGTTCCGCCAAATGAAAACTCTGTTCCTATGGAAAACTTGCACAGACGTGTGTAGAGTTTTCCCCGGAACGACCCATAAAATCTAGATTATTATATAAAAGGGAAGGTTTATTTACGCTGTGTTGCCTAATACTGCATGGAGCCTTCAGTATCATTTCACTCCATTGAAAGGGCACAATGATTGAGTATTTTGGCTTCCCTCTGCTATTGTACCCATTCACTGATGGGGAACAAGAAAGGAGAGTGAGAAGAAGAAAACAAAACTGAAACTGCTTGAGGACAATTCAACTTTGAAAATGTATTCGTTAAATACAAGAAAAGTGCAAAATGAGTCCTCTTTGAAATTTGTTCAGTAAAAGCTGTTATGAAAGCTTTCAGTAATTTTTGCCCAGCTTTGGTTCTTCTTACACTCTTCTGGTCAAGACGACTTGTGTATATAGACATTACTGAGATCAGCTATTGGTAAATTAAAAAAAAACAGTAAGTGCAGCGTGGCTATTGTAGATTTTGCACAGTTAGTTTCTCTACTACATAAACAGGAAGAAAAGAGAAAGTTAATGACTTTTTTTTTTTAGCTGTGGGACTTCTCTTTGCTCTTACTTCATGTACCATGCCCAAGAATTCCACAAGTTGATATCTATGAGAAAAAATAAGAATGGGTGGGAGCTTTTGCACTGGGGGATGCTTTGCAGGAAAAACTAAGAACTTGTTTAAAAAATAGCACCGCACTCCCCCTTCACACACACCCCCCCCCCCCCAAAAAAAAAAAAAAAAACCCAACCCAAAACAAAGTCCTGCAGACCTGAAGAGCGTACGAAGGAGAGCTAAGATGGAGCTGCAGTGAGGCCAGATGCAGTAAGGCTTTTTTACATTGTAATATTTAACATTTGAAACCAGTTCCGGGTGACTTACAAAATAGTTGGGCTTGTGAGAATGAGCATCAGTAAAAAATGTAGCAGTAGTCACATTCCTTGGAGGACAAAGGCACTTAAAAAAAAAGAATCTCTCCTCGTTCTCCCAATTCTTCTGCTTAAAACCATAGCAGTGATCATTAAAGTTATTTTTCTCTGTTAAAGAAGTTTTGCAAGTTTGTCAGCTTTAGCTTTTATTAGTTGATCTGGTTCAGATGGTAGTTTAAAAGGAACTAATCTGCACTTATTTATTTTTTAATAAATCCACAGTGTATTTGCTGTATGTAAAGTCAGCAAGGAAAAGGGTCTCGGCTTGTGTGTGCAGCCAGCTAGATTCATCAAAGTGTTCTCCAGTCTTTTTTAACTGATTTCCAGAATCTCACAAGCCTGTTGAGTCTCTCACTTCCTGAGCGTGTCGAGTGATGCCATGCAAAGTTTGGAGTAGAGATCAAGCGTACACCCGTGATGTCCCTCTCTCTAATAAGAGTTGGCTACTGTGGCAGAGTTGAATGAGAATTCAAGTGTGATGGAAGTTAATGGGATTTATTTCTATTGCTGAGGTGCTGGGAAGTGAATGAACCTTTGAGTTCACGTTGGCTCCCAAGCTATGTCAACTTGTCCTCAATGGTCTCGCTGCCTTTCCCTGTCCTTCCCTAGACCTCTTTGCCTACAGCACGGCTGCATCTCTAACATACATCTATAACTTACATCTTACATCTGTAAGTAGTGCAGCACCTTACAAGCTACTCCACGGAGGGCAGTAGTTGATGCTGTGGACCTGATTTCTATGCTACGGATATTTGAGAGAGGATTTGCTTTTCACTTCCTCTACTGTGGTCCCATAAAATGAATTTCCCTTAACAGTTTGGGTGCAAGGTTTGTTATTTTTATCTGACCATGTGTAACGTGCACCACTGTGCAGACTGTGGGGGTGACTGGGAGGTAAAAGCACATTTTGAATCCAAACACGCATGCAAATATAGACACAGCCTACATTTCTCTCTTGCCAGCTGCTTTATGAGGAAGAGGAGCTGGCTCAGAGAAGTGATCCTCCCTAGATTGGAAAGACTGGTGTAAGCAGCAGGGAAATGGATAATAGAGGCTTTTTTCTGGTTTTGAGACATATACAAGAAGGCAAAAAGTTCTCTGTATCAACTCCTAAATTCTGTTGGCGGTTCTGGGTGTTGCCTATCTGGTTTAATTTGGATCGAGAGGTCACATGGACTGGTTTTGTTCCCTGACTAAATGGACTTGATGTTTAGATTCACATTTCTTGAACTGATATTCTTGTTATGAATTTAAGCTGGCTTCCCACAAACACTCCTAAATAATTGATACAAGTTGGCTATTTCCCTGGGAAAATGTGTGTCTTAATATATTTGCAAACCCCAAATTTGTATTAAGATTTAAATTTGAATTGACATTTCCCTGCACAATGTTTGTCCATCTCCATTGTGTTTATAGGCAGAGGTTATGTTTTTGGCAAGTTGACATTTAATGTTTTTTCTATAGTTCACTCCAAAAGGAACAAAAATTGGCTCAGACTGCAAATTCAAATGGAGTCTTTCCAAGTGCCTAAATTACAAGTTCCCATTCACAATCTGAAAACTGAGCTATGGTCCTTATACTATCACTAAGCACTCGTGATAACAAAGCTAGTAAACATTTTCTCATGCAGTTAGACTCATCAATCCCATGTTATCGCTAAACAGAGATCAGAAGCAAGGAAAAGGAGAGCCAAGAGACATCCTGCAATGCATTTGTCCCAGAGAAATGGGCAAAATGTATGAATGCCTCTTCCAGCCTTCAAAGAGAATGTTAGAAGAAAATAACTTTTTAAAGTAAATCAAACAGGACAACACTATAGAAGGAAAATGGTGACTCTAAGATAAGGGAGTATAGCAGCCAGCAAGCTAACTCCAGAACCATTTAAAAACCAGACTTCCCCCGGCACAAAGTAATCATATGCACACGCACACATCCCCCCCCCGCCTTACTTAAGACTGTAGGGAGGGAAAAGAAAAAAGAAAAAGGGGAGAACTAAAAAGACAAGGAAAAGCATTTTAGGTCAGGAAGTCCATCCCTTGCTGATCCAGGCATGCTGCTGACAGTATCTTCACATCCATGAGTGCTTTGTCCAGGCTACTTTAACTCCATCACTAGGGCTTCCATCTGGTCTCAAGAGGGATCATTCCATTTATGTGTTATGAGTTGGCTGTATGGATTTTTTTTTTTTATTTTATTTTTATTTTCATTGCCAAACCAAGCAATAAAGATTGGGTTGCCAGGCCCAAGCTTCTCTACAGTACAGGTTGGGGTTTTGGGTTTGTTTTTTTTTTTTTTTTTCTGAGAATGGGAAAAAGCTTTCAAAGTAGAGAGTATCACCTTCCCTTTGCTGCTCACCATCACGAAACCCTGACTACAGAAGCATCTCATTCATCCCCTGAAGTGTAATCCCTCGAGATCTTGGAAATACTCCATAAGCTGAAAACACTCTTTGTTTTGAAGGATAAGAAATAATGGACTGTTTCCACAGTAGGTAAAATGCAAGGTTTTGTCTTGAATTAGTGTCAGCTTTTACTAGGACACGGGGGCTTAGATGTATTTCTGAACTAGACACGTGTTATGATCCTGAGTGTGTTCTCTGCCACGTTAGCTCTATTAGTGAGCAGAGTCTGTCTGTCCAGGGGCCCGCTTTCCAGTACCAGGCAGTTTTGAGCCTGATTCTGATTTGCTTTACACCACTGCTCTAAATCAGACAGTTGCTATCAGCAGGATGATTGATGCCAGTGTGAAGCAAAGGTGGGCGAGACTGACCTCATGCACTTTGCATTTCGGGAAGGAATCAAATTTTGCTTCCCAACTTTCACCCCTGGTTATAGGCGAGCCGTATCCAGCTTTGCAAAGGGAAACAGTTGGAGGAAGGCTATATGGGGGGCAAAATGCTGTTACGTGGTGTTCTGCCTGTGAATTTGCAGGCTGCTGTGCTAGGCATCCAGCTCTTTGTACTAACAGGAGTGCTAATATGATGTATTAAATGTCACACCAGCATCGCTGGCTATGCATATCTCTCCTGTTGTACTGCCTGTTTATGCTTATTCAGCTCTTTGAATAATTTAACACATTTCATACTCCAAATTACCCACAACAGTTTGACGGGGCTGCTGGCAGTTTACTTGAAACACTCAGTGTTAGGTCAAAGTAGGGCCCAAGCATCTGCTAAATAGAAGGACATTTCATACTTAGCAAAGCATAATTAGACATATTCCTGCACACTTTTCTTTTAAAAAAATAGGTAAATCCATGCTAATCCCAGTGGTACCATAGAAATACAGGGTTGTACTTGAAAACTGCGATGTATTGCTCTCCACCAGGAATGATTTGGGCTGGAGAAGAAGAATCATGGAGGCCAGTAATTGTTGGGGACAGATAAAACTAAGCAAGACGACACAGCTGTATCAGCATGTCATTCATGCAGTTGAAGAGCAGAGGTACAGATTGCCTCAGTGCGGTTAGGCTGGAATTAGGGATTTGGGAAACTTCATCGACAGCAGCACAATATTCTTCATGCATATTTATCTGAGACTTGTCTTAGAACAACTATCCACGGGCTGAATAACAAAACTTGAAGCTGAAGCTAAAGGTCCTTAAATTGCCCGCTGACTTGGAGAAGGAAAGACAATCTTCATGCCACTCTCTCTATTCCAGAGCGTACGTCAACATTTTCAGGCAGCGACTTTCAGATCGCCAAGGGAAGGAAAGGCTCGGTCCGTGTGTCTGCCCGAACCTCCGTCCGGCCGCACGCAGCCGAACCAGCACAACTGCACCGGTACCTCCCAGCTCGACTGGGGAGGGGACGCCGCCGGCGGGTGGCTGGGCGTGGAGCGAGCAGGCCGTGGCCTGCGCTCATCCGTCCCCCGCGCTGCTGGAAGCAGTCACGGGAGGGGCCATCGCGGAGGTACGCTGCAAACGCTCAGGCTTCGCCCTTCCCTACCGTTAACTAGCTCAGGCCCTTGCCCCACGGGCATTTCTGCCGAGTGGGTGTAGAAGCGAAGCGGGAGCGAAGCAAACGGGGCATGGTCCTCAGCTGGGCTCCCTGCTCAGGGTCAATGCGAGTGGTGGTCCTTGAGGTCCCGCTGCTGTTGGAGCAGATTAGGAGGACGCTGAGCTGAGAAAGGCAGACAAAGTACCTGGTGCTTCGCGTATGTGCCCGTCTGGGATGGGGGTATTTAGCCACTGGACTGTCACCTCTCTGTCTGTTTATTGTAAGCAAGGTGCAAGATGAGCAGCCCTTTCACAGCAGTGCCTATTTGCCCCACAACTCAGTGGGGCAAGGCTGTGTGATAGTCCAGGCTGGACGCTCTGCTCTCGAGACACAGGTAGCCCAGCCATAAATCAGCGGACCTGGCTCGGGGCGGCTCACGACACACACACGGGCGCGCACGCCGGGG
>NW_010536772.1:8128-73337 GCF_000687285.1 Phaethon lepturus | reverse complement strand
GCGTGCGAGCCACTCGTGACGCAGCAGGCTGGGGCTGGGAGGAGAACCCATGTCCCCCAGGGCCACCCGGCCCTCCATCAGCGCCGCTCCACACCCCTCCGCTCGGGCAGAAACCCGAGAAGGGGCAGGACAGCAAAAAGGTGAGTGTTTTCAATTAAGTCTTAAAAATCTCAGCCCTCGCAGCGCATCGGGCGGGAGGAACCTCTCCCCAGTCCGGCGGCTCGCCCGGGGCCTCGCAAAGTGATGGTGCAGGGCACAGTCAGCCGCGGCGTTTGCCGAGCGACAGCAGGGCTCTGACTGAGTGGACCTCCCGGGTCCGAAGCACCGCGCTGCTCTGGAGGATATGCTGAAAAATCTTTCTCGGGGATTTGCGCATCCTTATGACAACTGAGGGTCTGTAATGAAATGTTTGCTTATCAACCAGTTAACCCGCTTCGAAGCAGTCTGAGCCTGCATTGTAACCTCAGGTCAAAACTATTTTGGATAGCTGAAACTGGTGATAAACACATGCTTTTGAAGGTTAGAAAGCCATCAGTGGGAGACATCAGATTCGCTTCTTTATTATTAGAAAGGGGAGAAAATCCAGGAGTGTTCAGAGCAGCAAGTTTTGTATAAAACATGAAAAGCAGATGGGGGGAGGTGGCAGAAGGAAGGAGGAATCTTTTTTGATACCAAACAACATTGCTTCTGCAGCAAATCCTTTTTCCTTGTAATTTAAGATTGTGCTTGAAATGAGGAGCCAGCTGCACCCGGGGGGAGCAGAGGGCAGCCTGTCCTTTTGGGTGCTTGATGGGCTCTTCCCTGTACACCTGATAATTACTAGGGAGCTGGTAGGAATCCAGTTGTGCTACTGGAACATGCCCGGGGCAGCGTCGTACGCACGGCAGCCCTCCTTGGTCCGAGATCTCTGAAAGAGGGACAGCAGGTTGTCACAGAGCGCAAGTCTCTCCGAAGAGCAGGTTGTGGCCTTACCTAAACTTCACTAAAAGTGGACCTGCTAAAGGTCTGTGCCTACCTTGGGGGTTTCAGCAAGCTAGGTTAAAGTATTTCACTTAGAAAACACACCTTTATTTCTCACCTCCACAGAGAAATCCTACTACTCCTTCTGTGACATGGGGGGACTCCCAAAGCATAGTTTTACGTGCAGTCTCACACACGTGGCTTTTAACAACGCCAGGAGAGTCTGGGGCTGATGAGTGAGGTGAGTGGAGATCTCTTTGCACATGCCAGCCCCGAGCTACAGCTGACTGCTTGAGTATTGCACAGGGAAAGCAGAAACACTTTAATTACTTTTTAATACAAACCGTGATAGATGTGTGCATGTGTGTCCGTACACATACACACACAGACAAAAGGCAACAGCTCATCCCTTAAAACGACAACCCTGTACATTTAAGCCACCTGCCTCTGAACTTTTTTCTGTATAAAGAGCAGAGCTCTTACGCTGCAGCTTTTCCCTCTGTCCCCAGTACCAGCCATATTATACCCAACCCAACAGACATTGTACCCTTGCAGAACTTCTGCCTGGGTCTAATAATCCTGTTGTACAAGGTTTTCTGGCGCAGCAGCCAGCTACGGGTGCGATTAGCAAAGCAACCGCCAAGGAGGACTCCTCCACTGGAGGACTCTGCATTTCCTCCCTTCCCAGGACCTCCATGCTAAGTGGGCTCAGTTTCCAAGTTAAAAGATGCTTTTTTTTTTATTCTTTTCCCCTAATGGTCAGAGATGGCAAACTCCCTCTGGGATCTGTGCATTCAGCTTTGTTCTTTCTCCCTCCCCTGCTGTCGCCAGTAATTAAAACTGAGCGAAAAAACTGAACATGCTATTTTTTGAATAGATATTTGAAATTTAAAGTGGAAAAAAAAAGTTGTGAAACTTGTCAGATCAATGATTTGACACATATTATTTAGCTGGCTCTAAATATTCTGGAGTGAGAACTTAGTTAACAACTTGTTAACAAAGCATAATTCGGAATAAAACCCAGCTCTCGCTTTGCTAGCTGCATTTGCAATATGGGGCTGGTTCTAATAACTCTGTCTCACAAATACTGATGTGGTCCTTTCTACTCCACTTTCTAAGAGTTTTTGCCACTGTAATGCACAGAAGTAGAATGGAAACACAATACAGAGGCAACAGCCACCAATGCTTGGTGCTCGATGCTGCTGAATACCTTGATGTCAGTAACTTGTCCAAGTCATGCACAGGACATTGATGTTGAGGAACTCAAGCCAGGACTCTTGGTCAGCGCTTAAAAAATAGATTCACCCTGCTAATGAAGCACTTGAGAACGAATGATGTATAAGAAGCAATTTCTTTGGGGGGGGGGGAAGTTTTTTTTTTCTCATGCCTGCACTGTGTTCTGCTATCTCTGGCCAGATTAACATGTCTTACTCTACCTTTGGGGTTTTTTTAAAGCCTACTTTTTAAAGAAAGATCAACGGGCCTGTTTTTCCCTGAAGTGCATCCCTTACACCCTCACACCTGTAAAGAATGGATTTTTCTGCATGAAATGAAAGGGCGAGCACATCCCGCTACCAATTTTGACTCTGTAGAGTGATGTAGCATATAATCTCTATTATTTTTCCTGTGATTTGTTAGTGACTGTTGCTAGGTAATGCCTTTTCCACTAAGCATCAGTGAGCTAATGTGAGGGCTTCGAGAACGTTTCCTTACATAATTAAGCCCTTGGTGGTGCTGACTTCTACTTTGCACAAGTCTCGTATCTTTTTCATGTGAGCAAAAAAAGTTGTTATGGCATTACACTCATGGGGCCACAAAAAGCGCCATTGAAGCCGATACAATTTCTTGGTAACGTTACTGTGTTCCGCTTGCTTTTTTTGGTAGTTACACCCAGCTATCAGCCCCCATTACAGTGGAATTTAGCTAGACTCTGGTGTTTCGATGGAAAACATGACAAATACATGGAACGCGTGACCCGTTGGAAGTATCACTGCATCCCAAATATCTCTCTGGACTCCATACTCCATTACACAAATGTGGTCCCTTTATTCTGACATCTGGACACTTAGTCTAACAGTGACCTTTGCTTCCCAGGGACAGGACCAATATGCAGAAGAGCTACTTCAAGAGGATGTGACTGGCTAGACTGAAAGTGAGAGGGGAGATTTTCCCCAAGATCTTCAGACCTGTGGATCTCAAGGTATTGTTCATTTTGTTTAAAGAGTGGGATGAATAAAGGGGTGGAGGACACGTAAGTGAGAAGATGTAAAACCAAACCAAACCAAAACCAAACCACAAAATACAGTATTAAGGGTCTGTATTTTGTCAGCTTCACACTAAATTTCAAGATTGATAACTTCTATTTGAGGGCGAATACTTGGACATCACAGTATACAGGACCGTGATGCCAAAAGCAACCCTGATGTAAATTTGTCTTGCGAATAAGCAAGAAAAAAAACCTTACAAGGCAGCTTTGATCAGCCCTGGCACTGTGTGTGAAAGTCTAGCTTAGTTCTAAGACTGCCAGGGTAAGTGAAAGAAGAGCCTTTGTAATTTTTGTCTTACAATTATGTCACTCAGTCCCGTAGCCTTCATTCTCCCTGAGCAATTTGTAAGAGACGACAAGTCATTCAAAGTACCTCTGTTTACAGAGAGTCTCAGTAATACAACACCACGGTCGGGCAGATTCCATGAACTGCAGACCCCGTGCTGACAGATGGGGTTTGTGACTGATTGTTTGATGGGCGCCGTGTGTGAGGCTGTAGGGCAATAGCAGGAGAAGAACAGGGCGCTGGGTTTTTTGAGCTCGGAGGTCATGTCGGTTACCAGTGAGAACAGCTTTCAGTGTTTTCCTATTGCATTGTTATCTTGGTACTGGTGATGAAGTTTTAATTGGGGAAGGGCAAGGAGGATTCTGCTCTCATCCTACACAGCTATACAGATGCTGCTGCTAGCAGCAACTCGGGGCAGGATTTCAGGAGCTGCACGCTTTCCACCAGGCACGAGCCGGCAGAAAGGGAAGACAAATGAGGTGGGGATTGCTGCATTCGTGTGGGGTATCTCCTGTAGATAATGCTGATCTGGTGAGCAAAACCAAAATGATATGTTTGAATATACAAATGCCTTGCACACAATGGATGTAGCATAGACAGCAGTACAAGTGCCCCTACACACTGATAATACATCTTAACCCAACTCATTCTATCTCTATGGCTTGGTAAGTTTTAGGACTCTCTGCTGGAGCCATCTAGTATCAAGTTGGTGATTAAATGCAATGCATTTCCATTCTGTAATTAAAAAAAAAAAACACACAAAAAACAACCCACAAGAAAACAAAGCAAAACATCCATGGTCTATTGCATGAAAGCCACTCAATAACAATTAGCTAATATCAGTTATCGTCTTGCTAGGCAGTCTTCCCAATAGTGCAAAGCATAGTTTGGGTATTTGAATGCTAACAATTATTTATTAGGTGTCTCAAAGCATTCAGAACCCCAGTCATAGGATCCCTTGTGTTTGAAGGCTGTAAAAACAAAGAACAAAAGAAGAGTCCCCAACTAACATGCTCACAAAGTAACTACAAGGCAATTGGCAACAGATGAATACCGACAGAGGCAGAGCAGTATGCTGGGAATGATTATAGCAGAATTGTCAGCATGAAAGCCAGTGCTCATGAAATACCTTTAATCTAGCCACCGGTGATTATTCTTTTTCTGGGCAATCAACTTTTTCCCCCTGCAATATCTTACAGGACGTAGCAAGCGTGCATTCAAAGGTGCTTGTGCTCTTGCAAGAGACCAGCCTCCATTCTCATCTCCATCAGGTGAGAGACAGATTTTCGAACCTGTTATAAGTCAGAGCGAAGCAAGGAGTAGATCCCCAGGCTCCTCACCCCAAAGCAGAAGACAACGCTGTCGTTCAGAACAGCAAGTTCCCATTCGCAGTTATTTGTCATGTTAATTACTAAAGACAAAAGTCTCCTTCATCTTAATCGTGCAGGTCAAAGCAGAGAAGTTTAGCACTTCACAGCATCAAACTTTGCTTTCATCTGCATGCAGGATATCATTCTGAAATTCCTTTTGATCAATTAGGGAAAAAAAAAAGAAGGAAGACAATTTGGAAGTTTGCTAGTGACTGGCATTGTCATATCTTTGTTGAAATCAAGGGAAAAGGAGTCTCTCTAGTCATTAGCCTTTGGCTGGGTGTGTCCATAGACACACAACCTTACCAGAGCAGGTAAAGCGTGAGTAAGAGTCATGAACAAATATTGACAATCACTTCCCTCATCATGCATGATCCTCGTCACATTCTCGCTTCATTAATTTGAATCCAAGTTGTTAGCTGTGTTAGATCCCTGTGCACTGTGCTACAGGAAATACCCCTGGCTCAAACCCCAACATTTTACACAGAAAGTGGATGCGTATCATGACTGTGATTTACTGCACAGTGTACCTACGCGCTCCCACATCAGCTGTAATCTCTGTCGTGCTCATGCCAACGTTCCAGCAGTATTTGGCATTTCACAAATGCAGTATTTATCACTGAAGTTCATACAAAGTTGCAAACTCTAACAAGGCTTATCAGCTTTTACAAACCATCTCTGTCCACCAGAGTGTGACATGCTGAGTATAATTCCACTCACCGTGCAGCCATCGGATGTAAAGCGGGGGGGGGGAGCTTCAAAGCAGCATTTCGTACAGCATCAAATGAATCATGGAATCAAATGTCCATATAGCCTCTAAGTTCCTGCAGGTGAGACGTAACCTGCAAGCTAGGCACTTAGAGCAGTCTCTCCGTCAAATAAAATCTTCTCATCACTGCTGATGTGCTAATTATGCCCTGAAAGAGAGCAGTGCAGTGGCTGGGCAAGGGGAGAGGGACTTGGTGCTCAGTCCCAGCAGCTGCACTGGGTGGCTGGAGGCAGATCAGGGCAGTCGGCCTCGGTTTACCTACTGTCAAGACAGAAATCGTCACAATTACTGGATTTATTTCAGAGACATGTCAGAAAGTATAATTAAATATGTAAGTGTATAAATATTTGCCTCTGAAGTTTTAAAAGATTGTGGTATTGGTACAAAGAACTTGGTAACCTGTTTTTCTGCAGGTCCAGCCGTATATCTAGGGCAAAAGCAGAGACAAGAAAGTTTGAAAAGGAGTTTACAGTACCTGTATTTTTGTGTGTCTACATGCCCCTGGGTATATAACACCCCATCACCACCCCTTTCCTGCTCATCAGGCACAAGTGTGACACACGGATGTGGGTGGAATTTGATTGAGAAATGAGCTACTGTTTGTATTGTCATCACAGAGCTCTCTAAAAGCATGAAGTCAGTCTGAAAAAATCAGAATGTTAAAAATGAATGCTATTTTTTTTTCCTCTTCTGCTGTGTATTTTGGTTCTTCAGTCCACGTTCACGTCATTTCTGTGAGGTGGTGCTGGGATTTTTTTTTCACGAGTAGAAGTCAGAAACACCTTTTATAACAAGACCTCACAAATGCTCATTCTCTCATTTAATTCCATGATATCAAGAGTCATGCTGATAAGTTTAATGTCTTGAGGTAATTCTTTAATTATTGTGTAGGCTTTCATAGTTCCATTGGCTTCAGCCGAGATGTTACAATTTATACCAGCTGCGGGTATATCCCCTAATATTGGGAGTCTAAAAGAATAAGATCAGCCGAAGTTTGCGTACAGAGCGCAGCCTTTCCCCAGGCAGGGAAACCTTTACAGTAGCTGAAGAATGGGATGGGAGATCTTACAGAGTTAGGAAATGAAAAATCATCCATTAATTGCATTTTAAAAGTCCAGTCCTTAGGTAATTTTAGCTATGCAGATGCACAGCTGTAAATACATTCCCTTGCCAGGCAGGCGCTTCAGAGACATTGGTGTGTCCATTTAATTGCCTTCACCGCATTTACCCGCTGTACTCGCCCTGGCCACAGCAGCCTGTGCCACCGTGCAGCCACAGCCCCGGGCGGACTCCTTCAGCTGACCGTGGGAGTCCCGCTAAAGAGCGTCCCAGCAATTAGAACAGATACAGCCACACCTACAGGCAACATTTTCTTTGCCTGTTTTTTATCATCCGCTGTACTGTTTGCACCTGTAGACCATGATAAAATTTTCCATGAAGCAGTTTGAACTGCTTCAAGAAATGTTGTTCACAAAAAGGAACACTTGTTGCTTTTTTTTTTTTTCCCTTGCAGGATCCTTTTTGGTGATTTTTTTTTTTGCAGTTAGTGAAATCCAAGGCACAGACATTGTGACTTGGAGCACAGACGCAAGTTCCCCACCTGCCTCCGTGACTGACTCGTGCTCTAACCTTGGTCAGGTCACTTAGGTGGTGGTAGTGTTCTCTATTTCTTAGTCTTTAAAATACATATTTTGTTCTTCTCACAATTCTGACAGTGTAACATCTTTCTGGCTCTAGCAACAATCCGTATGATTTCAGATATACGTTATCCTGTACAAAAAAAGCCCACCCACATCTCATACCCTGAAAAAATCACAGTAGCCAAAACTCTAAATTTAGATTGAAAAATGTAGAGCTCTGTAGACAAGACATTTTTCCAAATGTGAGTCGATAGCTTTTTTTCTCTCAAAACAGTCTGGGTTATCAGAAATTCTTCATCTTTAAGTTTACAACTCAGTCTCCTACCGGGAGCTCCTGGACGTGCTGGACCACCCAGCAGCCAGAGCTGGGACACATACTTCAGCAGTGTTTTCGCTTTGCCAAGGGTGAGAGTGGTTTCACTGCAGATGTCAGAGAGCTGCAGGCTGATGCCCCGTCCCTCTTGATCCCGTCCATCCCCTACATCCTCCTGCCCTCTCCCCACAGCTGGTTTTCGCATTACTTCTGCCGCTGCCTCCTTGCTGCCTCATCTCCAGCAACTGAGGAAGAGGAAGCAAGAAAGACAAAACAGACTTCCTACTGCATTTTAACCTGGCTATGCAAACATTTGTAGCAGCTAAAAACAGCAGTCGCAAGGAGATTCCGGCTCTAGACCTGTAATCCTGGGCTGGAAAGAGCTTCTGCTCAGATGCAGTCGTCAGCAGATCCTTCTGCCATCCTGTTAATCCCCTCTGCCTTCCCACCACACCCCTGCCAAAACTGAAAACCCATGGCCAGAGCAGCTTTACACCAAAAACACTCAATTCCTCCTTCTTCTTTTCCTTCAAATACTTTTGAGGGACCTGCAAGGAGAGAAGTAGTTAACAAAAAAATAAATAAAAGAGAGTTTTGCTGCATTTTGGAAGGAAACGAACTTGTGTATTTAGAAGTGTTCCCACAAGGCTCAGATTTTAAAGAGTGATGAATTGCTTACTGAAGATGTCTGTTTTTTTTCCTCTGACTGCACAAGGTGCCCAGACACCTTTTGTAGGCGAGAGCCCCAGTGCGTAGGCGGGCTGGATCCGGCCCCGCCGCCGGGCACTTAGTGCCAGCTCGCGAGCGGGGGGCATTTCCGTGCCCTCGGTTCTCACCAAGGGCAGGTCCGTGCCGTCTGTGGCAGCCCTCCTCAGCACGCCGTGCTTGGACGGTCTCGGGTCTGTGCGATACGGTTCTTGCGCTGCCCAGACCAGTCTCTCCCAAGGGTGCGTTGGTCCAGCGCTCTCCTGATGTGGCTAGCAGCTCTTTGCACTGCAAGGCTTGCCCCAGCCCTCTTTGGCCATGACTTCAAACTCGCTCAGCCCGCCTAAGGAAGACCATGTGGACACACAGTAAAGATTATCCCCGGAGTTCAGTGTAGCTACTGCATGGCAGATGTATATCATTCTCATTTACGTAAGCACCTACGTCCTGAGCTGCCACCCCCTTGATCTGCTTGTCATCAGATCCTGCACTTCTCTGCCAGCAGGCTGGTGGTGGCATCGAAGGGCACCTGATGTTTCCTGGGACTTGGACCTTCATGGCTCGCTATGAGGAACAGATTATGGAGTTGGAGGGCCTTCACTGAGAAAGCCCTGACTCCGGATCCATAAATCAGTCACCCTTTATCCAGCTTGTCTACATCTGTGCCGTCTCAAGCGCAGACAGAGGGAGGCTGTCAGCCCGGGCACTCCAGCAGACCTTCGCTGTCACAGAGAGGCATGGAAGGAAAAGCAGTCTGTGAGATAGAGAAGGACACACATCGTGCCTTTACTTTGTACAGCAATCTCGATATTTTGTATGTACTTATTGCTCTGGGTTTGTATCCCTTTCCCACCTGTACTTACACTGTCTTTTTTCTGTGGCTTGTTATTATTTCTATTGAACAATCTTCAGCCGAACTGGGAGATCTTGCAGTGACTCACTTACTTGAACATTATTGCCTAGTTCTTTACACAAGACAGATTGGATATGAATGAGATCTCTTGTCCTCATGAGCATTATATTTATTTCACAAGACATTTTCTTCAGAACTCTCCCTGCAATAAATTATGTGGTATATTTATTTTTTTCTGCTATCGTGCTATAGCTCTGTGCTTTTTTTGTTGTTTCTCATTTTTTAGACACTTCTTCTTCTATCATCTGCTGTTGTTTTCTGTTTTTTCTTCTCACAATCTCCTAGCTATATCCTTGGGATTTTTTCCCTTGTGCATTTTTTAGCACAGTGCATGTATTTGATGTAGTCAAAATGAGAACTTGAGATAAGTATTTAAAGTAACAAAATGATTTCCCTCTTTTATCTTTCAGATGTTGTGTAATGACTGGGAAAAAAGAAAGGAAAAAATAAAAGCAGGTGATATGTTTCAGATGAAGTATAGAGCTGTAAGGAATACATTCATATGTATCATTTTCTGATCTTCATAATATTGGCTGAGTGAAAGACTTTGGAGGTGCTTTACTTCTAAAGAATCTCTTGCCTGGATTTCAGCTGCCTTTGGGAAGACCCTGCAAAAATGTTGAAACTCCTGTGTAATCAAAGGGAAGGCCAGTATATTTAGGGTGGGTGACACTGAAATGGGACCTAAAGACAGGATATGTCCATGGTATTTATAGGAGTTCCATCTTAGGACTCTATCTCATTGTCAACCTATCCATCCAAACATTACTGTTCCCTTGCTTCCCAACTCTCCTGCCTGATCTGTCATCCTCTCTCAACATTTTTACTCCCCCATTGCTTGATGGAGGAGTGCTAGAAGCCCGGATTTAGCCCAGCTGTGGCCTTTCTGTGGGGAAATGCTGGAGGAAAAGATGTTTTGAACTGAAGCTCCAATGTAAGTAATCCAATGGATGGTTTTGAAATCCAGGTACAAACTGGACTTTGAATAATGCTGCTTAGTCCAATTTCCATTCTCCCAGCAACTTCACTATTCAAACAGAAAGCCCTGCTCAGGGCAGATAGCTTCTTCTGAGGTAGGTCTAACCTATTTTACTCCAGCTCTGCCAGCTGTTTTTAACTTCAGTAAGTAGCATCTCTAATTGACAAAATGGACAGGTTAGGAGGGGATTTGTCTCATATATGTCATATAAAATCAAAGTTGACTTTCAAATGGTAATAATTTATTTTTATATGTTTTCAAGTAGAAATTCGATTACCAAGGCACTACTCACAAAGGAAGCCTTTGAGGATGTATACATTAAAATGCACTGAAGATTAGTAGAGCAATGTCTATCCTGGCTGACGTTTAGTGTCCAACACGCACCATTAGATAAGAGTATAGCAAGATATAAAAGACCTGTCAGACCATTCCCCCAAGTCTGTTGCCGTACCACATTTAGCTACTAAGTTTGTTTCACTTCAAGGCTACTTTCATTTCTTATGTTTAAAACTAGAACTAAACTTCTTTACCTGGAGTGCAGTGCAACACTAGGACACGGCATTCAGGGAAGGGGCGGGATTTCTCTCTTTGGTGACTTTCAGGAATCATCTACACAAAACCATCCCCAATCTGATCTGGTGTTGACGTTCATGCGGCTTCAAGAAGCAGGAGGTTGGCCTAGAAACCTCCAAAGGTCCTTTTCAAATGTTTTTTTCTATGATCTTACAGTTCTGGTAAGTGTGTTACAGCAAAATAACCAGATGGATTTTTTTGAAGTATAGAACAGATACCCTGAAGGCAGAAAACAGTATGTGGAGAAGGCATGGATGAGGGTGGGGGGAAAGATACTCACTTATTTCCATTTATGAGTTCTAGAACCAGGACTTCTACAAGGAGTTGAGAAAATTGTCTTGATTTGGGGATGAGAAAAACAGAAACTTCTGACTAGCTTTTCACAGTAAGACTGCCTCGTTTGTGATCCTCATCCTGTCTTGAGAAGGGTAGGCAGAGTTTCAGATGTTAGGGTCAGGCTAGTTCCTGCTCTATCTCATCAGTTTGGTGTGCATATCTTTCCAGTAAGGATTAAATATGTCTTGTCTCCTGTGGTTTTATCGAAGGGCAGAGAGAAGGCAAGGAGCCTTTTATTTCTGACAGCGTTTTGTCTGGTTGCCTGAGGTATCTACTGCTGGGGCAGGGGGAGGGAAGAACAGCTCAGTCTCATTGCTCTGCCCAGGGCTAATGCAGGAGAACTTTGTGGTGGGGCTGGGTCCATACCTAAGGCAAGGACTGCTTCCTCTGTGCACAGGGCCAAATCAGCAGGAGAGGGGTGTAGGAATAGTGTTGGAAAGGGGGGGATTCATAATGTGCTTGGCATCCCTCACCGTTGCCTCCAGAGGCAATGGTCCTTGCACTTTTAGAACGGTTTTGCAGCCAGGGTTGCTGGGCTAAGGACACCCCCACGGGGCTGTGTTATGTAGAAGCTTAATTTTACCTTTGGGACAAACTAGTCTCTTTCGCTCCGTTTTCCATACACGTCCCTCTTACTGGATCAGCTAAAACCTTCAGCTGTTGCTGAAACCAATATTTTTGTGTGCAAAGCCAGACTTCTCGCGCTCGGGAAGAGGAAGGGTCGGCTCCGGCTGCTCTGCCAGCAGATGTCCCTGCACACATGGCTGCGGTGACGCCCTGTGCCTTCCCCGGGAAAACTGACTTCCAACATGTTGAACTTCACATCATTCCTGGTGGGAATGGTTCTTATGGATTTTTTTTTTTTTCCTCTCCTATTTGGGCTCCTGGTGTAAAGTCTAATCAAGCCCCACAAATACAAAAGCTGAAATTAAAAAGAAAGTTCATTCTTTCATTGAAAAGCACTCTGACCACTATCTAGAAATATTTTTTGTGTTTATTTATAAACCAGAGTACTGACACTAGACAAAACCCCTGAACTGCTTTACCCTGTTCTGCCCTTCACGTGCATTCAAATAACTTCCCCATTCTTTCTCTTCTTTGGATTGCAGCATTTTCTTGAAGCAGGCGTTGCTTTGGTGCACCGAATTGATGAAAACAAGACCAAATGAAACCAAACAGTGCTCAGCACTGGGTCGTCGCTGCTTGGTAGAAGCCACTTGGCAATTTTACAGATGCTGAGAGTCTCAACCTTCAGCCCATAAGGTGCCTTCTGTAATATGAGAACTTATCACCTGGCCTTCGTTGCCACATAGGTGAGTTTTTACTGTTTTCCACAATGCTCTGTGCTCTCTATTATAATCCTGCAATTGCATATTTGCATGCCTACTAAATTAGCACCAGAAATTTATCTTCAAAGTGCAAAGACTGTCACTGCTACTCTTCCTGGGGAATATGGGAATGATAATTGTTGCAGAGGAAAATCACCTTTACACGGTGTTGATTTTTTGCCCCACCGCCTGCCATTACTCGGTAGGTTTTTCCCAGCGCAGGACAGCGAGCAGCTGTGCCGGCAGCCCGCACGGTTGCAGCTCTCGGCTGGCTGAGGGACAGGCAGCGGGAAGGGCTCTCGCACCCGCAGCTGCCGGCACCAGAGCCGCTGCCAGCCCCAAAACTCGTGGGAGGGCACGAGTGACCCACCCTAGCAGCCCTTCTCTCCAGCTTTGAAGGAGGGGTAGCAAGAGGCTTCAAAAAGATGAGAGACGCAGCCACGAGTAGGGGAATGGCTCAATAAATGACTGGTGGAATATAAGTATTTATTGATTTAAGAGCATTCTTTTCTTTTGCCTTGCTTTTGTCTTCTAAGGCAACTTTCTTTTAAATTTATGTCCCACATTGTCACATCAGGAGGAAAATACATGAGAAATGTTTTGTTATTTCAAATTTATTGCATATTACGTCAGCTGGCATTGTGGACTCACAATATGTAATGCTTCATAAATTATGAAAAATAAATGTTTTATGGGCTTACTACACACTCTGTTTGAAAACCGTTGAGCTGGGGAGACTCACTGACCCTCGTACAAATTAATGTGCACATTATTTTCATTATTGCAGCTCAGATGGGAAGTTTGAACATCTTTATATATTTATTTAAAGGAAAATGAGGACAGAAGTTGCTTGAATGCAGTTAGTCTTTCTGGCAAGAAGCAGGTATCATTTCACCCAGCTCATAACCTATTGCTTCCCTCACAGTCATTGTTATTCCAGGCCAAAGCTTCAACTCAAAATCAGAACCGCGAGGACTTAGCATGAGCTTCTAGAGGTCAAATCCTGCAGTCTTTAGCCAGGCAAACTAAACCTCCAAGTTAGTAGGGTTTTGTCTATGCAAGGACTACAGCATTTGCAGAAAACTGGGAAAGCAGAAGTCAGGCTCCTGCAGAAGGGAAGGCAGTGAAAAATACTTCTACCCAACTTTCCAGCCCTGCTTTCCCTGAGTATGATGGAGAGCGACAATCAAACGAGCGTCGCGCATCCCAGCCGTCAAGGGCCTCACCAGAAGCGAAAAGCGAAATCTCAAGGCATTGGAGATCTTAAACCTCATCGAACGCGGCAGCCTTCAGCTCCGAGCCGCAGGAGTCGGAGGGAAACGTCCTCAGCCGCCCGCATGGGAAAATGTGTCATCCCATTTTCTGAGGAGCAAAAGTTCACTCCAACATGTGTTGCATGGGAGGCGTGCATCTTTGGTGGGGGGAAAGGGCACGGTGACGTGAGGTACGAGGAACGGTGAAGCGCTCTCAGTTTTTTCTTCCCCCCCCTCCCCTCGCACCCAAATATTTCTGTTACTTGCAAAAGGAGGTCAGGTGTTGCTCTCCCCTGGATGGTTTTTATATCACAGATCCACCGCTGTGTTTCTAATAAAGCCATCAAGAGCATAACCAGGAGCTCCCTGCATGGGCTTAAGCAATATAAGTCACTGCTTCAGAGGACTCTCTTAACTTGGGGCTGGATGGGCTGAAAAATCTTCCAAGTTATTCTCTCCTAATTCAAGTCAGCTGAGGCATCAAAATGTTGGGCAGATGGACAAGATCTTTGGCTGGAGCCAGCCTGCTGCTGCTAGGGCTATTGCAGTCAACACTTAGAGACCTTTTATTTATTTATCTATCTATCTATCTATCTATCTATTTATTTATTTATTTTTAAATCAGTGAGCTTTTGAGAAATTAGCCTTTACGTAAGCACATTAAAGGAGATTCCTGTGTGCTTTCTAGTGTAAGAACCCATGCCCTAAGGATCCTAACTTGTCCTAAACTGGGTTAAACCATCTTACTTATCCCCAAAGCATAGTTTTCTTTCTCTCATTTCCCTCTTTTTCTCTTTCTTTCTCTTCATATTGCTATTCAGCGTTATTGGATTTAAAGACTATGGCTGAAGGACAGTCATTACTAATGCCTTGGCCAAGACACAGTGAAAATTATTTTCTTGGCAGTTGTATTTTCTCGGAATTACTAACTTCAGTCATGCTAACCTCGGGGACTCTGGGTTGGAGAGACGCAAGAGAACAGATAAAATAAGCAAAGTACACCCCAAGTTTGTACTTTCTTTCTATTTTTCCTGTGATGGTTAGAGTTGAAAAGAAGCCCTTGCCTTTGCCTCTCGCAGCCAGTGGAGGGCACTTAAGTACCACGATACAGAGCGAAGCGAACTTGCACCGCGGTCTAACACTCTCAAGGAGGCAACCGATGCTTGAAAGTAACTGTTCTTCGGCTGTGTGAAACGCTTAGAAATACCTGAAGAATTAAAAAGAAGGAAGAAATTGAAAGCTTTTCAATTTAAACTGCTTTTTATGCTGTTTTGTTAGTAGAGCAGGAGCGGATCTAAAAGTTTCTTCAGCAGTTGAGGGGAAAAAAAGAGTCTTATATCCGTATGCACAAGTTTCAAGTGTTTCCTTTTTATATGTTAATCAGAATTTCCAGTATATGGATGCTAATGAAAAAAAGTTCCTGATTTTCCTTTTGCTTCCTAACCTCAACAGTCTTTGGGGTTTAATGTTATAGTCATAATTTCAGCATGAAGAATAATTTTTAAAGGCAAATTTTCCTTTCTTTAAGTCTCAGCTGTACCAGAAGGAATAAGACAATTCTCAGGGACTGAGATTACAATGTAAATATAGCCATCATTGAAAGTGTGACTTGTTTTGAAATGTTCCCCTAAAAGAAAAGTTTAAAACAAGCATTCCAATCAGAAACAGAAACGTAACCATGTTCCTCTTAAAAACGGGTCTCCTCTGACTCCTCCAGTTTATAGCACGTACCCTTGGGCTATTACAGTCTAGAAAAATCTGAAATAAAAACCACACTGTTTTCTGGGTCTGATCATGCATCGCTTGGTCAAAAAAAACCATTTAGGGCCTCCCAAGAAACACAAGGTTTAGGCCTTCCTGACACGTGTTGTTTCTTTTTTTAAGAAAAAAAACAACAGTCTAGTGTGTCTTTATTGCAAATACATCATTTTAGTTTCATTCCCTTTAAAAGGGATCACAGGTGGATTGAAACCGAAAGCTTTAAAAATGTTTGCAATTGCAGTTGTACATAAATATTATTATGGTCAGCATCCTAGTTATTTTTCACATTAATAGGGTTATTTACTTTTCAAATTTTATTTGCTTCCCATCGCTGCTGTAGTATAAGATCAGGCACAAATAACTGCTTACCCCTAAAATTAAGTTTCTGTAAGTAACTATTTTTAAATGGTTGCTTTTATGTTTACTGCTGAAGGAACTCACGCACTGCTGCCAGAAAGGAAAGTATTTATTATCTCTCTTTTACAGATGAGGAAACTGAGACACTGTGAAATTAAAAGCTTGGGGAAATTAGTACACAGTAAATTACGGTGTGAATTTACTGCGTAGTAACCACCCTGCACAAACCATCATGTGGACTGGCAAAGAAAAAGGATTAAACTCCCTTAAATTATCTCACATTTGCCATGGACAGACAGTTACCATGGATCAGCTGACATGCAGCAACTTCTTAACCCGCAGCGAGTCGTTCACACAGTGAATCCCCTCCGAGGAGAGGAGCAGATTCACGGGGCGCTGTGCCGTGTAGCTAATCTGCTGCAACTTTATGCAAGAGTTTATTAGTCACTAATTTCCCCGGCCAGCCAGATCCCAAGGGGTTTACCTAAAAATCGCGGAAGGAAATCTCTGGCATAACTCAGACTTGAGTATCCTCACAGCCTTGAAAGCAGAAGTTGTGAGTTAAAAGCAAAATATCAGGAGGAAATAAACTTTGTCCTTTTTGAAGGACGGAGCATCTGTAGGATGTGTCCAGGCAGCGCACGGGTTAAACTGGTGAATTAGAGTAGTGGAATCAGAGGGTGAGTCTTTGCATTTGAGAACCACCCTGATAGCTCAGGGGCTTTGGTGTTAAAGCTGCTTCCAGCATCGTGGCAGCACCTTAGAGCCCAGCCCAGCAAGCCTGCAGGATTTTGCTCTGCGAAGCCACACGGCGTCCGTCTGTCCTGGGAACACCACCAGACACCTCCTCCAGCCCCGCGGCTGGGTCGGGCCCGTGCGTGCCTGTGCAGGGCACCCTGCCCGCACGGAGACCGGCTTGCCAACTTTCCTTCCACCTCGGCAGTGCCGCTTCTGGAGAGCAGAGCCGCCGGACAAGACCACCGCGAGCCTGGTCGCTGTTCCCTGGCCCCGACAGTGACCTCTGGGCTTGGGAGGCCACCGGCGGGGCTCCGGGAGTGACCCCCGCGCCCTGCAGCACGCCGAACGGGGGATGTTGAAACGACTTTGGCAGGAGCGCTCCCCATTGTGTCTGACCCAAGCTGGAGAGACGAGCGTGTACGGAGCTGGGACAAAGGTTGGCTGGTGGGAAGAAAATTACTGACAAGTCCATTCCACTAATAAACAAAGACAGAAATGATGACGCTATAAAGCAGAAGCAGGATTCTCTGGATAAAGCCCTAGAGAGACCTAGTAAGGAGGAGAGATGTTTAGACGCCAGTTTTACATTACACCACTTTGTAAAATATGTTCTATTTTAGCTCCAATCTTGAGCCCAGTTAGAGCTGCATCAGGGCTTAGGAAACAGCGTGTATTTTAATGCTCTGCAAACAGGAATAGCTGATAACTAGTACATTTAAATGTGAAAAGCAGAACTTTTCTCTGGGGGATGGTGGGGTTTTTTTATGGATTTAGTCTTCATAGTTTACATTGCAGCTATAGCATTCCACTGGCAGTCATTTATCTAATGACTTACATCTTTCAGGCTGTGAAAAATGCAGGATAACAGAAAGAGAGAGAGAGAAAGTGGTGGTGGGGGGGAAGTACTTTCTAATTTGCATTTCAGGGCTGAACCTAGGATCATAAATATACCGAAGTTCGCGCCTTCCTAACAACCCTCTGCTATCTTATTTCCAGAGCACTACAATAGGAAAACAGTGGGATTAGGGCACTGTATACTTCAATCCCTCTCACCCCCAATCCCCAAAGTAAGTCTAAATAGAGCTGGATTTGCTTCTGGTACAGCTGAAATTAAGACAAAGGGGTATGTCTGATTTTTTTTTTCTCTCTCCTGTAAAGCTTAATCTTAGAAAATGCCTGCCTGTGCTAGAGAAATGGCTTGCGTGCAATATGACAACCGTCTTTATAGAGGCAAACTGGACTCACTGGGCTCTAATGTTGTAAAGGAAGAAGCTTTACAGGTATAATTGACCTGTGGAATGCCCTTCCACAAGATACTCTTGAAGTATTGGCACGAATACCATCTGTCTTTGTAACTCAGGACATCAGTGGCCTACTAGATGAGATCAAGAAGCAATCGTCTACTGTGTCCCTTCATGATGTGACGCTGCTGAATGAATTAAGAGGTCGTGGTGACTTTTGTAGTAATGGTCACTGCTGGAGTTGGAGTAGGGTTTGGCTTCAAAGGGAAAATCTGCAATTGTTTCCAGAAATGAGCGAGTGGATGCAGCAGAAGACCTATGGCAAGGACATCCCAGGCTACTGCGGTGTGTGATGAGGAGAGGAAGGTCTGCATGCACCAGGGAGGTTGGTGAAGGAGAAAGGTAGGTCATAGCAGGGGTTTGCCCATATTCTTCAGCTCTCAAAAAACTAGAAGCTACTAACTGAGATGGTAGACAAGTAGTGGCGTCTAGTGCCTCAATGAGTAGTACTGATTTGCAAGGGATCAAAAGTGAAGGTCTAGAAGGTCAGCATGGTCCCATGGTTGGGACTGAGACATAGTCTTGGGCCCGAAGCAATTCAGTGTTCAGCACAGCCATGTTTCTCATGCATGTACGGGGTGGCAGGAAGGACCCCCCCCCCATCTGTTGAATCTCTTTCACTAAAGACTCATTTGTAAGGAGAGAAAAGTAGCAGCAGGGATGTGTGAATGAAGGGTCTCCAGAGAGATGATCCTTGGTCTGAGGGATCATCTGAGCTGAAGTCCTGTTGTCTGGTGCAGTGAGGACCTTCTACAGTGGTACGTGAGTCCAGAAACACTGGTTCTCAGAAAATTTAATACCAAAATCATGGGAAATATTTGAACTTTAGATGACTCCAGACCTCAGTTGCAGTTTAGGAGGACTTTGTCTGGCGTTTTATATATATAAGGCGTATATAAATACACAGACACATACAAAATATATATATGTGTGTATTAATATATATAACTTAGTTTTTTTCAATTCTGTAAAATAAATTCAGTATGTTTCTCAGGTTAGAACTGGGGGAGACTCTTGCAGGAAGAGGTTTGATGGAGAAGTACTAAGCATCAGGGAATTTGCATCAGAGGTTCTTCAAATGTTTCATTCAAGGCCAGCTTGTCATTAACCTCAATATTTGATTTGAAGTCATGCTGGTTTCACATGTCACGCTACCCTGGCACTGCGTGAAAGTGGTGGGAGGAGAGACTGGGCGGGGGGGGAACGAACAAGTAGGGAAGGATTTGGTTATCAAAGCAGAGGACTTAGATTCAAAAGTAATCGACAGAAGGAGATTACTCTGGCTCATAGTCCAGACAAGGGCTCTATCCCAATAAATTAGGCCACCCCCTCATACAAACACAAGCACCTCCATGTGCATTACCAGGCTCATCCAGGGACAAGGAGATGATGCCATCGCTTTGCTGCCGACCTGGCCAAACAGCACGTTTGCTAAAGCCCGACTCTCAAGAATATTAATAAAAATAAACGATTTTACCCTTTCTGGTCTTGCTTATAGCAGGCTGCTAATAATGCCTTATGAGGCTGCTACACAGTTCAATCAATAGTTTGATTTTTCTGCCCTAGAGCTGCCACAAACACAAACCTCACACTAAACCGTCTGAGCAAGGAGCTGGCCACAGAGACAGCCAGAGCTGGAGAAGGGAAGATGCGGGATGTGGTGCTTTGTGACTTCTAGGAAACTTGGGTGTGGACCACTCCTGCTGAGCCGCCACGGCCACGGCTCCATCCCCATGAACCCATGGATGCTCCTCAGTGCCCGGTACAGCTTGCTTACTAATTTCTGAGTCGCCTATGGAAACATTCAGGTCTGACAAAGGGAAAAAGCGATTTGGTGTCCTTTGATAGAGGGAGGTTGATTTTCATTCGAGACAGAATAGCTCATTTTTACCTTTTTAGCTACTGGAAGAGTAAAAAGTGAGAGGTCAAACCTGCATCACCATGACAACCCCTGCAGGGAGAGTTTTTGAGCAGATGAAGGGGAGTGATAATGGAGCTGAAGTTTCTGCCCATTCTCCGAGTCTCTGGGCTTTTTGTTTTGTTTTCCCTTGTTTCTTTTCTTTAGGCCCTGCAAGGTGTGGCCCCATGCATTTTCCAGGGGCTGGAGGGTAACACCAGCCAGTTTAAAACGCTGCTATACTTTGTTTGAGCTCAGTCCTTGGTGTAGGACTTCCTGGACACATGTAGGGTTTATAATAAACCATATAAAAAAGGGGATAGCAAGAGCTGGTCATAGAAGATCAAATATCACTTCAGATGCATTCCCTACGTTACAGTAGATACAACAAACCAGCAAGTGCAGTCATATTATCAGATTTGCCTCAAAGGGAACTGTCATCTCCACCTTTCCTGGCAGCACCTTCGAAGTCCAAAAACAAGCTCAATAAAACAGCCATTCTCTGAGGAGAAGAGGCATTATACTAATGAAGTAATCCAAAATGGGGTGGAGGTCTAAGGAGATATACTCAAGAGGGGTTGCAGGTGGAACTGGAAGCTTATTTGAGATGCTGAGCTCATGCCCTAGTTTCCTAGACCTGCACAAGAAAGAATGTGTAAGAACAGATTGCAGATAGCTGAGGTTACAGCTGTTGAGCAAAACCAAGTCAAACTGAAGCCACAAATGATCCCCCAAATGATCTTCTACCTAGACACTGAGCCTAGTCCAGGGAAAAACGAGCAAAAGAGCAGATTACTCAGTTTTCTAACATCTCTGTTTATTCCAGGTACCTATCAAATCTTGTATTTCCCTAAGATGAGAAGCCCTCTTAGGCTGCAATACGTCTCCTTTAGTGTGCAAACGTAGCATGTAAAATGTTGTCCTCAAACTCCATCTAGAGCCTCTAGATATTGTCCTTTGAACATTATGCCTCTTCAGAAGTTTTCCAACATCCTTTTTTACCTTGCTGTAGCTGCAACAAAAAATGAAACAGAACAAAAAATACTAAATCGGGTGTTAGAGTGTTAGAAAAGTTAATTTTTCTGGAAGATTTTGCTAGAGCCATGCTTTAGTGGGATCTATACAGCCATGAGATAGTTATGCAGAGAAAAGGAATAGTCAGAGTTAACACTGAAAAAGTCCTGAATGGCCATAAAATCTTGAGTTGAAGCTGTTCTCCGTGCCCAAAGGATTAGTTTTAAGCTTTTGCAGTGGGGATGAGTTATTCTATTTTTGCCTGGTGAGGGGTTTCTCATATCTTCTTCCAAAGTAGTGGACATGTCCCTTATGTCAGTATGGAGCTACACAGCCCATCATCCAAAGGCAAACTGCAAAGAAGGAGCACAGCTATGGTCTGTCTGCCACCAGACTTGGAACAATAGCTGCATCAACACATTCACCCAGCAAGAATGCAGAGCTGGGCTGTTGGGATCAGCCTGCAGATAAATCAAAGTAAATCTGAGCGATAGTGATACGATGTTGCAATAATAATTCGCTCCTCATGCTGATTTAGAAGAGGAAGCCAATTCAGAGTTTCACAAGCACAAGGGCCAGCACAGAGCCCTGTGGGACAGTATGAAAGAGAATAATCAGTTCATATGGAAAGAAAGTGTAGGTTGTCAATTGTATAACATACAGACCTGGCAGAAAACAGACGAGACAATTTCTGGAAAGGCTTTGGATTATAATCTGTATTTCAGTCAGCTGATTTATGAACTGCTGGACTTTTGTATTTTAACCAACCAATCTGAAAAATTAGGTTAAATCTGAAGCCTCTGTATGTGAGAGGGTTGCAGCAGCATTAATTTAAACAGGATGTTAGAGTATGACAGAAAATGCAGCTTCATCCCTACAGTGGTGGGTCAGAAAACTCAACTTTCCTCTTCCTGTGGTGTGACTGGGCTCTCTTGAGTTAATCTTGAACTTTAGGTATGGTCTCAGAGAGGGGCGGATTGTCTGTCTGCTGGTACAGCTCAGAGCACACTTTTTTTGGGAGCTTGTTTTTTGGGGACAAAATAATACGTGTCAATCACATTGGCAGCAGACCATTTGGAGGCTTTAATTACATTTATTTGATTTTTATTCCTCACTGCAACTCTATTCAGCCATTTCCAGGCACAGTGGAGTCAATCAAACCTGATGTTGTTTTCAATTTAGTAAGATCTCTCTGAAAAACACACTCATCTCACTGCGGAAATGTTCTGAAAACAAATTGCAACTATTCCTCCCCCACCCTCCGCCCCTGAAGAATAATCAAGTGCCTGAGTTTTATTTTACGCATTGCTTGGGTAATATTTGGATATAAATGATATCTGGCAATTGTGTTTTCATTGATATTATATCTTTAACATCGCCAGTGATTCAGCTGGAGGTCATAGACTTTTGATTTCTAATGTTAAGAAAAATCTTCTCCACGGTGATAGAGTGGTCAGTCTCAAGACGAAAACCAGCCTAGGAAAGACCTACAGACTGGCACAGAAAGTGTGAAATACCTCACGAGCTCTGTAAGAACTCAATATGGTATCACCTAAAGCCTGGGAGAAGAAAACCACAAGCAATGCATTCTTCTCTCTCCAGAGCTCTTCCAACACACCTTTCGTCTGTGAAAGACGCTGGCATGGCGAGCAAATATTGCTGTCCACGGGTTAAAGTTCAAACGCATCACTTGAGTAGATGAGGAGTTCAACCAGGGCAGAATGACTAGCCATTTCCTTCAGGGAGTGGTGACCGTGGGGTGGGGAGAGATGTGGGTGTGTGGAGTAGGATGCAGACAGCCACAGCCCTTGTACAGCAATTACCATAAAGATTAAATAAATACAATAGCCTAATTTCACATGGAAGTACACTTTAATTAAGTCTCTGCAGAACAATGAGCTGCTTCCATAAGAGCTGTGAAAATCATCACTAGGGACTGTCCAGAGGAAGAGAGAAACAAACAAGAGAAGGTCTCTTTGTATAGAAAATATGTACAGGAAGTATTTTGAAAAGCTGTTCCCAGTTAATTTACCTAGGAAGAATTAATAACAAACTCCAGCCTTTTGCTCTGTTTTTGTATAAGCTCCATATCCCAGAGTCTCATGGTGCTTACCAGACTGAGGGAGACACAATTCATTTGCAGACTAATTGCAAGAGCATCAGCGTATCGTGTGTGATGTACACCAGTGGGCTTAGCTAGGCTGAAATTCAGTGGCTTGCGGGCTGGAAACTCTTGTGCAAGATAAACTCCAGGTGTAAAAGAAAAAAACCAGTTCTTCCGACAGAGTTCATGATGCATTCCTTAAGTTAACATGGTCAGGTACAGAGTTCAGGAGGAGATGCTAGGAGAGCATCACCTGTAAATCGAAACAGAGTTCCCACTATTTTCTTTACCTTCCTGTATGGTCAGAGTTCCTAATGCACTCTAAGTACTGCATGAAAAGGAACAAATTTCCTGTTAACATCTCTACAAACGCCTGGATGCATTGCTTGAGCACAGGTAGGCTTGGCCAAATTCATCATTATTCTCTTCCTGAGATTGGGATGTCCAACAGAGGACAGTTCAGCTGCAGGTGTCACATCAGCCACCCTATGACTTGTGAGGAGTGTGAGCTCCATAACACCTACAGAACAGGTACCTTCATCGCAAAGACAGAGCTGAGACATTCCCTAAACTCCAGCTAGATACAACTTTTCCCAGAGTGCAGGTAACAGAGCAGTTTGATGACCAGCTTGATGTTTCTGAAGCATGATTTTGCCTTGAATCCTGGATGAGGAGTAGGTAAAAATTACCAGTGGTCTATTTTTTTACCTCATAATATATTATAGATGATTTTTAAAATTGATACTATTTTTAGTTTTCAAAACTTTTATTGCTTTAGAGACTGACAACTGATAGCTTTCAGCTATGCAAAGCTTAGGCAGGTTACACCTAGGGAACCACTTGATGCTCATCTTATATAAAGGTTGTAGAGGCTTTTGGTCAGGCACTGCCTTTGTTTGCTTTTTTGTTTTTATGCAGCTAGGTAACATAGCTGGGCCCAGCTCCACGGCTATTGTCTTGGACATGACTGCACTGTCACCAGAAAATCGTTACAACCAGACAATTAAAGTTTCTGATGTCTGTTTGAAAGAGAGTTGAGGCACTTGCGGAGGTATAATCAAAATCTGAATACATGTGAGTGAAATTGGCTCTCTGTGATTATTTAGACAAGTAAATCTTTGCTTCTCACAAATTCCCAGATATCAAATACCAGCCCTGTAGGATCATTATTTAAAGGAGTAAATAGTTGTTGAAAATTCTTTGCTGCATTAATTTGACTCTGCCATCTCTCAGGCAGCCCTGACAGGGACGGAGAGACTCCTGATGTGCATCACTCAACCTAGGGAAGAGGGACAAAAATAGCTGATTACTTGGTCCATAACGTGTTATCCTCGGAATGAAACACAAACTTTTCAGGTAGCCAAGCAAAGCTTTTAAAATAGCTTGTTTTCCCCATACGTCTGCATACCCGGCTAAAATCTTCCAGGAAATGATCCTTATTTCAACACTAGGTACGTCAAGTACAGGTACTTTAAGCAGGAGGTAGTTTAAGCAGAGTGCTGCATATTTCCATGTTTTCTTAACCCTCACTTGAAAGCACATCTGCCAGTACGTGGTTTATACTTGAGAGTCAGCCACCACTATTTTTTTGTGCCATATAATGTTGTCAGTCCCTGTTGCTGACCTTTTTTTTTTCTTTTACTTTCTCTTTTTTTTTTTTTTCCTTTTTTTGTGGTAACCCTTTTACCTTCTTTTTCCCCGCTCAGACCCATTAGCAGGATGTTGTGCAATATGGTGCTTGTCATCTGTTTCAAAGACACAGTGATGAGATACAGGTATGCCAGATGGATAAACCTAGTGTGACTAATTATTGTGTATTTGCCTTTAATTATTATCATTTATTACTAGCGAAAAGACAATAGAGGTTCCCAGACTTGGAAGGGAATGTCGGCAGAAGGGGAATTTTATTTTTTTTTCCAAGAGACTGGCACATCAGCAAGAAAAGTTTTCTCCTTGAGGAGAAATACGAGCAAACATCAAGAGGAGTCAACATGGCCCATGCAATAGTCTCCTTTCTGTGACACATACTGGAGGATCAGATATTTCACAGGTAATAAATAGTTTGTCTGTAATTATAGAACAACTATTCTCTTGCCTGAATGTCCATGCAGGGCATAATGAACGTATGGACATCCTTCAGTCACCTGCATGGGTATCCACTACGAGTTGCAGGGTAGCCTTCTGTCCCCTCTTTCTGGTCCGGTCCTGGGAGCCGGTACAGCGCTGGCTCTGCCCTTTTGGCACCAACAGAAAGGGGAGTGAGCTGGTGTGGGTATAAACAGGCGCTCAGGTGAATGGGAGATGCGGTTTTCGATTGATCTGTAAGCCAGGTGTACATTACTTCCTCCACGGAGAGGTGAATCTTGAGGTCCCTGAGCGGCAACTTTTCAACGAATTTGGATCAGGGTAGAAAATATTGTCAAAGGTTTTTGTGCCATGAGGCTGAGCCCTCGAGCCTTTAAATGGAATTTGCCTCTGTGTCTGACCTTAACATGCAGGATTTCTACAGTGTTTGGCATAGACGTAGATTTTTTTTTAAGTATTATAACCTTCTTTTCAATTGGACTCCCTCACAAACACATTATGAACATGTGTTGTTACAAACCGAACATTTTAAAACAAAGGGGATATTTCTATTGCATCTCAATAGGCATAGGACAGACCCTTCACTCAGCTCAAGACCCACAGCCTGGCATGCTGGACTATTTTGAAGGCTAGAAGGTTCACAACGGTAGGAAACTTTTGGAAACATTAACAGTGTGGTCCCAAAAGCTGCTTTCAGTTTACAGCTGAATCAGCTACAATTTACAAGTGCAAGTAGGATTATGATGGCTCATAAGTATGATCTTCTTGCTTATGGGGCACAGCATTTTAATTTGGGAGCAGCTGCACTGATTTGGTAAACAGATTGAGGAAGAGCTTCAGACTAGGGCTTTAAAATTCATAAAGATCTGATTTAGTGCATTTTACACTGGTATTTTAACATATTTGCCCTATGGCTAAACTGCATCGTAACCTAGAGGACCAATCATATACCACAATCTATCATAGATAATACAAGACATAATCAATGTTGCCAGGCTGCTGAAATATTTCTATATATAGTATTTGTCAGACAAATACATGCAAAGGCATTAAAAAAACAAAGTCTGTACATGGATGATTTGCAAACAGGAGAAAAGGCTAAATTTGCCACTGTTTGCTCTGAATAGCTTACCCAGATTACAGGCCAATTTCATTTTGGACAGAAATATTTTCCATCACAGAGTCTGCTAAAGTCAAAAGAGTACTATTCCTTTGGCCCGCAGGATGGGATGAAGGGCTGGGTTGTATTTTGGGATTGGCAGCTCTAACCATCTCCCTTTAACTCATTTGAACGCAGTTTGATTGGAACTTGACTGAGCACTTAATAGTCTGTGATTGCATTGATTGTGGGCATCTACTTTTAAACCAAATGCAATGTCGTCATTATATATCAAGAAAAAAACTACCTCTGATAACCAAAAAATATTGCTTTAAGTTGGCAGACTGAGAATTAAATATGCGGAATCAGCCTAATGAAATAACTTGCCTTTGCTTGCAAGAGCCTTCATCATTCTTAAGAAGATTTAAAGCTAATCTGACTTGGAGCTGTTTCAGTCCAATTATTTTTTGGGCAATTTTTTGGGCTTTATTTTTCTTTTCAGCAGCATTATTCAGTCTTGACAATTTTTATTTTGTTAATTTTTTGCTTATTGAGTAAATGGGAAATCAGTTCAGAACCATTCTTAGTAGAAATTAAATGCCCTGTAATCCAATTTTGATCAAAATTCGTCTTTGCTTTTCAGGGACCAGCCAGCCTGTGCAGTTATCTCCATACTGCACAGAGTTGATAATAAAGCAAAGTAATGCTCGCATTCTTTTCCCATCGCACGTGGTGGGAACGGGGCATTGTTCAGCTGGAGAACAATGCGCTGCTCCCACAGCGCGTGGCGAAGAGGCAGAATGGCAAGATGATGATTTCTCTCTGTGCTTCTACTTTTGTTTCTCACATGTTTACAGGTCCAAAGTAAACCTTTCTTCCCACCTCCAGGTTCGTGGTTCTCTTCCCTGGAAAGCTTCCTCTCTCCCTCTCCTGACACCTCGTGTTTGCAGAAGATAGCTCACTACTGCAGCACCTTTCCCAAAAGCAGTCTTGAGAAGGAGAGACAGATTCAACTCTCTTCTTGGACCTGTTTTACAGCTCCTCTGCCTTCCCCTTCAGCACCCATTGTGTTTTGGTAATGCACAGAAAAAGGAGCCACTGGTCTTGTGCAACCAGCAAAATTGGTGGCTTTGAAATGATTGTTTGCAATCAAGCAAAGCTGCTCCATTCCTCCTATAAATGTCCTTCTTCCTTCCCACCACTCATTTCCTCACCAGCTCCTCCTAACTATGGGACAAGCTTTTCTCCATGTTCATTTTTCTCTGACATCAGTTTACTTCTCTACGTTCTCAGTGTTCCTGAGTATGTTTATGTTCCTTGTGACTTGCAGTGGCCATGTATTGATGTTGCTTCAGGTAGATAAGCAGTGGAGAGAAAATAAATGGGTTGAGGAACTCTGGGAACAATAGTGGTAGTTGTAAGTGGGGGGACAGGCAGTAGAGAACAAGAATGGGAGGAGGGGAATTGTTTGGTCCCTAAAAATCTTTTGTCTTCACTATTAAAATGGAATGTGACCATTAGAGAACTTCCTTTTCTTCAAACTCACACTGAACGCTATAAAATATATACAGTAATATACAAATACCGCCAGCTTTTTCTTCTCCAGTTTAAGAGTATTTTTTAAAATGTCTTATGATTGCAAACACATGATTCAGAACCGATAGCATGTACACAAGCTCTGTTGTTGGAGAGGATGCCCAGATCTCTGAAACTTTAAGAACTAGAAGAAGTTCCACCATGCTGGGGTTCAAATAATGAAAAAGCCACTCGTTCCAAGATCATCAGGTACAGAACACTTGCAGATTTTATGCGTCTAGATTTGGCTAGTTGCATTCGTATGGACATCTCCCAATAAGGTGTCAGTCATTGTCCCCCACCCCCCAAAAAGGCCAGTTGTAAGAATCTTTTGTAAGAACCCTTTTTTGTAAGAACTTTGTTTTGTAAGAACTTTGTTAAGTTTTGTGATAACTTTGTTGTAATGCAAAGGGCATTTTCCTAGGATGAGGAAAAGCACTGAATATCAACAAGTTTTAGCAACCGATAGAGCTTATTTTCCAGGCGTCTGTCAGTGCATCATCCATCCACATGAAGCACATGGGCTTGAGCCCGCAGGATTCTGCAGAAAAGTTGTAACGGAGGACTGCACTCCTGCGTGCGGCGGGGCTGCACTCAGGGAGGAGCTTGGCTGCAAACCTGAGTCTGGGTTGTCACATAAAGAAATTATTAGACAGAGGGATATGTTGTTAAATAATCATCTTAACATTATCTGTAGCTTCCAATTGTCCCCAAAGGGGAAAGCTAGGAGAGCTAACACATCGGTATGGGATATTATTGAATGCAGCTCCCTGGTACCCTCACAAGACTGACAGCAAATGTTGTCTTTTCCTTGGTGGCAGGAAGCACCCATGCTCATAAGTAAAGAATATAAACTCTTCAAAGAGATTGTGCTGCCTTTCCCAGTTAACTTTATTTTCAGTTACCCCTCATTAGTTACGTTCTTGTTTGTGTCTATTCTTCTCAATACATCTTGCAGCTTCTTGTCACTTCACCCTTTTTTCCTCACCATCTAACCTTAGAGCAGTCCTCTCTTTCTTTCTCTCTGAAAATCTGCCTGCTGGTATTTTCCATGAATCCATCTGCATTGAATTATTTATAGATACAATAAAGTCCGCTTTTGTCTAATGTTTATTTTCTTTAATAACAAGAAACATGGTGAAAATGTTCCAAAGAACCAAAAAAGGACCTGACTTTTCCTGGACGCTAGGCAACGGTAGCCAAAAAGTACAAAACAAGCCGTAGGATGTTCATAAGATGCCTTCTAAAAATAATAATCTTACTACGTTGGTATCTAATGTGCTTTTTGCATTTGTTATATTTCCCAAATCTGAGCCTTGCTGATAATGTTGCCACGTCACTCTAAAAGCTCTACTGGACAACTGTGGAACCAACCAGGAGCAATAAGCAGATGGATTACTGGTGGTGGAGCCAGATCTCTGCTACCTGTTTTCCTTGTCCTAAGTGTTTTAAATAGGTCATGGAGGTCTCTTGTGCTGGTCATTCCCAACCAGTGGGTTTACCTCGTATCTGGTAAAAATTAGAGCAAATAATATATCTTACTTGATGAGTCATTGCTAGTCCTTTGTTACCTTTTACTGCTTGTTTGAGTTTTCTTTTCATTATGATTTAAAGGCTTTTCCCATCTCCTTTTCCAGTGGAGGGTTTATGTTGCTCATTTGCTTCTTTCTTCCCTTCAATTATGCGAGTCATGCAAGCATTTCCCCTTGAACACTTTCCAACTCCCCCCACCCCACACCTCACCCCCTCCGTGTCCTCCCCCTCGTTTACGCAGCTCCATTCTCCACTGTGTTTCCTGCACTGCCTACACTAATTGCACTTAGCGTGGATGCAGTGGGGGAGGGAGGGAGTACAGGGAGGGAAAAGAGAAAAGACTTTTGAGGAATCTGGGTGAGCTAAAACTGGAGACTCCTCTGCACACGTGAAAGATGGAAGTCATAAAATAGGCAAAAGAAGGAAGGAGAGAGAGGAACAGATTGAAGTCCGGATCCAGGGTGGCCAGAGACAGCCTCAGGGTGGGGGCATGTTGGTTCTTATCTCTGGAGGGAGCAAGGAGGGACCTGGAAGCTGCAGAGATGGGAGCTCACGAGACCCAGTCCCCGCTCTCCACTCCACTCACCGGATGCAGAAGCTGGAGGGTGAAGCCTATGGAGCCCTCCTGGCAGAATGTTATTCAGCATATGGGGGTGGTTATTTTTTCCTTACTCATTCCATTTCCTTCTCTGTTCCATACCCCTTGACCACTCACAGTGTTGCAATTGCTCGTCTAAAACACGTCTTCACTGTCTCTGTCCTCACTCCAATTCTTAGACCACAGGAAGAAGCGGGACGCTGACCCCTCAGGAACGGCATGCCGCACGCGTCGGGCCATTCCTGCAGGCTGGGGGTGAAATCTGCCTGGAGGACCTGCGAAGTTCGGTCCCTGTGCTCCCCACAGTGTGTTACGGCCGTGAACACCGCCTCTTTCTCAGAGCAGCTTTTAAACGTGAGTATTTGCCTCAGAAAGAACAAACACACACCATCAAACAACCTAACTAACAAACAAGCCCTCAGAGACCCGCAGCTCCCAAAACCAGCGCTCAGTGCTCTCTGAAACTTCGCTCGTTTAGATTCAAAGGTACCTGGATGCAAAACGCTTGAGCTAGAGAAACTGCGCAGCTGTGGCATGTAGGTACCTGTTTATTTATTTATTTCCCAATCTCACACCTGCCTACTTTAGCTGATCTCTAGCTATCAAATGGTGATGGAACAAAAGTAATAAAATGCCCGTAGAATAAAAAATCCTGCCTGAAGTTCCCCCATAGCTCAGCCAAACCTAGAAGATGCACAATTCAATTAAAAGAAATAGAAAGTTTTTCTCTCTTCACCTTGCCATTTTTCCCTCTCTTCTGTGTATTTCATATATCTCTCTCTCTATATAAATAAATACACACACGCACGCGCATACACACATACACGCACAAACCCACCCCTCCCCTTTCCAATCCTTCCTTTAAGGTTTAATTTAACAATAACATTTGCGATCGGGGTCCTGAGCATCTCAAGGGCATTGCGCTTGAAATTGCACACACTCCGCACCATTTATCATAGCCTGACATGTGTCATGTTCCAGACTGCAGCTCCAAGAGGTTACAGCTCACGACTGCTCCTTTGTTGATCAGCTGCCGAGACAACTGAGGCACCTTTCTTTTTTTTCTTTCTTTCCTTCTTTCATTTTTTTTTTATTATTAAAGCTGCACCGTCCTCTTTTCAAAGGGTTCATTCTGACACAATAGAAAAAGCAAACAAATTCTGCTCCATTCTCTGCAGGCTCCCCACCATCTTCATCAGCACCAATTCAGATCTCATTTACCTTGGGGTTGATAGGAGGGCTCGTGCTGATTAATATTACTACTTAATATTGACTGTGAGAAGGATAAACTATTTTCCAGGCAGTTCTCTGCTTGAGGAGAAAAACAAGGTGTGTTCACTGCTAAGAGGACAGCGGTAAGGGAGTCCCAAAGTGCTTTACTGGGGCAAAACCCAGGCTAGCCAAGCCAGCGAGCTTCCTCCATTGCTGAACTTCAGTTCTGCAGCTTTGGGGAAATGAATTTGCTCTTCTCCAGAGCTTCCTTCTCCTTCACTTCCTTGGTGCCTTGCAGAGCTCTTGCTGAGTGCAGAGCACCCGAGACCTGCATGTATCTCTGCAGAACCGATGCGTAGAGCAGTTCAACAAACCAGGCTGTTTATAAAGCATATTGACAAGAGCCACCGAACCGCATTCATAAATCACTTGTAGACCTTCTGCCAGTCTTCATCCTGCCGACCAACATTTGTTTAGGGTATGGGTACGGGTGTCATTGCAGTTTAATATGTAAAGGATGCGGGGTACTATTGATAGAAAAAAATGGGGTTTGAATACTGGTCTAAGATCTGAACAAAAGCAAACTTTGCTTTGTATTTTTCTGCTTTCTAAAGAAGGTTTGGATGTCAGGTGAACTAATAATTTCTTTTTTAATTATTTATAATGAACAGGACTGGAAGGCAAGAAATGATAAGCTGGAGCTGATTTCTCCATTTCCTCTCTCCGTTTTCAGGTTCAGGTCTGTCCTGGAAGACTGCAAGCCTGAATTTTCAGGTCCCAAAGTCTGGCTGTGTTTTGGAACGATATTTGATCTTTCAGATTCTTATTCCCCTCTGAGCTCTAAATCACACAATGTTTGTCACCACCTGTTAGCATCAAGCACAGCCTCTGCAGACACAGTCGGAGTTGCCTTACTTTCACCCTCTGAGCTCTTGTCGATGGATATTTTTGGAGGTTTCCTTGGTTTAGAGGCTCTTGATTAATCAGAAGTGCCAGATGGGAAGGCTCAACTGCTACCACCACATGTGTGTCACGTGCCCATTAGATTCACAAACGGAGGGTTTTCTTGCCATTGGCCAGCCAGACTTGCACTCTGTCCTTCTTTATAGGTTTGTCGCAGCCGCCCAACTCCAACCTTTTTGCCTTCCAGGCCAGCACGCTGCCCTTTAGCAGTCTAACCAGAGCAGTGCTTTGCTGTCTGAAGGATGGCTCATTTTCTCCCCCTTTCTCGAGGGGAGGATAGTCCTGTTTCGTGGCCACAGCTGGGTAGTCCCACGTTCACAGCATCCTCTCTGAGCTACTCCCAGGCTCGACACAGAGCCGGCTCCTCGCTGCCTGCGATGCACACCCCTCCTTGCGTCGCTGCTTGCGTCCCTGACCTTGACTCATGCTCGCTGCCTGCCCTCTCCCTCCGCCAGCGCCGAGGCACCTGCGGGGATGATGTAGTGCGACCGGCTGGGACGGCGTAAAGCACCGGCAGGACTCCGCCAACTCCCCGTCCCAGGGCACGCGCCCACCTGCGCGGTCTCGCCTTCCCCCGCGCTGGAGGGTGGAAGAGGTTTAGCAAAAGTGGGACAAAACACAGAACACAGCCACGCAGCGAGGCAGGGACCACCACAGTTTGCCACCCCAAGCAACCGCCTGCAGTTGTGTGCCTGACGCTGGCACTGCTCCTTTGCCCCCGGGCAGCAAGGAAGCTTTACACACTGCTGGACTGTGCAGCCTTGAATGACTGCAAAGGCTCCCCACAAGTCCTAGTGAGACTTACTGAGGATATTTAAGAGGGCTGGAGCCACGTTATTTATGGAGGGGCTGTGCCCAGAGCGTGCCTGTGCCTCACTATGGTTTTAGGACAGCTGTTCCCATGGAAGCTGCTACGGCGTTTAATTCCTAGCTCCAGACTGCGTAGGGGCCAGTCTAGCCCCCAGCAGTTTTAAATGGAAAACGAATAATTTTAAGGGTATTTCGAGGATATGTAAGGAGGAAATAGGGAGGCTGCACAAAATAAAAAAAGAGTGTATGTTATCATCAAAACGAAAAATAAAAAACCCCCCTTGGCTTTCCCCCTCCAACAAGAGATATTGTCATCCTAATATTGCTCAGAAATGGGGTCCCTTTGGGGTGGGATTGAAAAGGACACACAGATACCCTGAGAATAACAGAAAAGAGACAAGGAAAGCAGCGCACATAGTAATCAGGTAAGCGGTCAGTGTTTCAGCTGAGACCATCCTCTGAATATCTCAACCATGAAGGAGTGCTAAGAGTGGATTCAGAACTGGCTGAACATGCTGGTCTCCCTGCGGAAGGAAATATGGCTAGAGCAGCCTCTATTTATTGGGATGGCATTGGGGGATGCTGGAAGTTAATTGGCTCCTCAGATATGAAGAATAAAAGTAACCTTGGGTCCCTCTGCTAATAAGAAAAGGAGATAACCACCAACCCAAGCAACGTATAAATAAGAGGAGAACCAATAATGACTTAAAAAAAGTATTTAAATGCAATCAGGCAGAGCTGCCTGAGGTATCAGAGGAAAGAATAATGACATGTGTACAGTAGACACAATGTAGATTACAATTTATAACAGGATACAGGATGGAGCCAGCACTTGATTAGGGGACCATGTTACAAATTTTTCAGCATATGTCCTCTGTTTTTCTTTGCCTTGGCATAGAAGGCTGGGCACTGCTGGTAAGTAAATCAGATCGTCAGAAAATGCCCATGTTGATGAGAATTGCAGGATCCAAGGAAATTAACTTGACTTGTATTTTAGACAATTCTGCCATATCCATTCCTTGCCCAGAGCTGTCAACTGGGAAAGAGTTGTGCCTGCTTACAGCTTTAATCAGAGACAAAAATTATCCCTAGCTCGTGAATATGTTTATCATGAAGATATGTCAATGGCAGAGAATAGCTTCTCAGCATATCGTTCTGCATGTCTTACACTAAAAGATATCATATACTGAAGTGCTTTGCTCTCCGCATAACACCTTCATACTCAACTCGTTGTCCAGCTCATGCCTAGACACACACAGCGCCTGGGCAAGGGAAAGTCCTCCAGGACTTAAAGTACGGCCTTAAAGCTCCTTGGGTGTCTGCTTGCAGTGCCTTGGCCACGTATGAACCATTCGCCTGATTGCCAAGGAGGAGATCAGGAAGGAAATTTTCACTCAGTCTGATCACGAAGACTTCTGGGACTCCTTTGATCTTCCTCTGTGGCTTAAGGCTTGGTGTCTCTCCTCGATGTGTTCACAGATGCGTTCTCTGCCGTTGTCTGGACCCGACGCTTAGGCACATCTCTTGACCATTCCTGCAGTAAGTCGTGCTCTCCAGTGGCGTGGGGGGAGGCTGTGATATGCTATTTCTTGTGGCTACTCAGGCTGTGATATAAGGAAGTGGTCTTCATGACCAGAGTAACCCTCTCCACTTCTAAATGCCTTTTCCACACCAGCCTAGTAACTCCACAACCCCCTGAGTATCCTAAATTAAAGCACGCAATACCAGAACAACAAGAGCAGGCATGCAAATGACACAGTAGCAAAACAGAGAGCAAACAAGGGATGTTTATACATCGCACCGTGTTACGTTGGCTGCTCGGCTTGTCCAAATCCCCCTAGAAAACACGGAGAGCACAAGCAGCTAAATGAAGGCTCCTCGAGGGCAGGGGCTGGCTGGAACCTGCTGTGTGTGTGCGTATCGGCGCGGGTGCACTCGTGTGTGTACGGTGGGGAGGAGGGAAGCTTGTCACTGTGTTTTCTAGACAGGCATAAACACCCCTGTTTATTTCCAGCATGCCATCTAAATTCAAAATTAGCATAAGCTGATGATGTTAATTGATTTATATGCATGCAGGCAGTGCTTTATCAAAGGTAGAGGGACATAAGGTCGCTCCCCTAAGGGCCTCCAGGGAACAAGTACCCATCTGAGATAATATTGAGATTGGCATAGTTGGGTATATAACTGCTTCCAAGTATGACGAAATTGAGTTCTTTGTCATTAGCAAAAAAATAATTTTCCTATTAATATTGAAATTCTCCTTTTAATAAAGGCTGCCCTCATTGAGGTCTAGGAAAGTGCCCTCCGGGTCCACCAAGGGGTGGCCTGGGCTGCAGCTGGCAGGCTGGCTGCCTTCCCAGAGAAGGGAAAAGTTGTGTTGAATTGGCCATCTGAGCAAGGCTCTAGGAATCTTGTTCCCTTCAGGTCAATCTACCACTGCCGCTGTGGAAGTATCAGAACACTTCCTTAGAGGAGGTCAGCGATGGCACCAAGACAGCAGGGACCGACAGGGAATTCTCTACTTCCTAAAGGAAATTTCATGAAAATATTTGCCCAGTATCCCCCAGAGCTGTACTGAGACCAGAGCCAGAGGAAGGCCTTGGCTTGCAAGCAGCAAAGGAGGGAAAATATGTCCCCTCTTGCACTGCCACCACCTTAGAACTGGAGGAAAGGAGAGGGGACAGTCACTAACATACTGTGCCCAAAATGTCTCGCTATTGTTATTGCTTTTCACCACCTATTTTAAAAAACTTTAATCTTCACTAAACATGAAAATGGGTTAATCTGAACTGAGAATTAATTCTTCTTTTTTTCTTTTTAAATTTTTTTCTTTTCTGGGTAAGGTTGGGGGGAACAGAAGTGAAATCCATCTAGAAAAAGTGTTTTCCTTTTGTAAGCACTCCCACCCTCCGCCTGGCAAATTGGGAATTTTGCCCTCCCTAATGGGACTTGCAGTATCTGATTGCTCCCTGAGTCAGTGGGAGCTCGACGAGGCCACCTTTGCCCTGAACAATCCCATACATCAGACGCCAACCCTTTGAATTCGGTGGCTTTACTGGTGCTAAGAGAGGATATTGGAAACTCAGTCTTAAATCACACCTTTCAGGTAATAAGCAGCAACGAAAAGAAGAGAAAAGGAAGCAGGAGGCTTATAGGACTTAAGGAGTTTCTTTTGGAAAAAAATCCGCCCCGCTGCTGATGGCCAGATGCTCATGTGCGTCTGGAGATGTGCAAATAAAGCAGGGTGTAAAGCTGTTAGCGGTGGTTCACGGCAACAGACTAGCTCCTGTCAAGGGAAAGCAGGTTAGGTAAACTTTTCAGGTGTTTGGAGGTGAATCTTTTCATTTGTGCACAGCCCTCGTTTGACCCAACTATTTCACATCATTACCAATTGCTTTGTTCGTACGTATCAAACTTCCTTCTTGTGCTTTATTGGTTTCTGCTCTTGCTGACCTCTTCCAGCAGTTTACTTTCTAACATCCTGAAAGCTTCATCATGACCGCTCAGCACACCTCACCAACGGCTGAGATTAAAAGTTAGAAAAGAGAAAGAGCGAACGCAACAGGAGAGAAAACAGAAGAGCTTTTGGCAGCAACGCGGTGACACTCCGGTGTGGTAAGTGAAATGAGATGGGTAACCACCTGGAATAATGGCAGGGAAAAAAAAGAGACAAGAAACTCAAATAGCAGGGCCTGAGCAAGAGGATTAGAGGAAACAGCAGGCTGAGCAGACCTCGGGAGGGGAGCAGAGCAGAAAGTCTATCTCTCTGTCTCAGCTCTCTGTGCCAAAGGGAGACACCGAGACCTGTTAAAATAGCAAATGGGCTCGTTTAAATTACGGCACGGGGCCCGGGTGTCTGTGTCCAGTACCTGCTTCCCTCCCGGACTAAACGTCTGCTCAGCTCCAGGGTATAGGAGCAGTGCCGGGGGTACCTGCAGCGAGAGCAGGAAGGAGGGGAGGTGGGAGCCGAGCAGGGAGAGCAGCGCCTGATCCCACCTTCAGCGGCTGCAGGACACTGTGGTGTGGCACAGCCAGCGCTTCCCCCACCCCTGCACAGAGCTGCGTTTGTGCCCCCTCCCTGCACACTAGGCTGAGGGGGGAAGAAGGGAGGTGAGGGGACGTCGGTCTTGGCCGAAGCTCACTCAGGCTGAGCCCAGGACCTTCTCCCTCCTCCGGGAACGCACAGCGGGGCTGTGTTTAGGCTGCCTAAGCTGAGCGTTACTGCCGTTGGTGGAGGGTAAACATTTTATTCAGCATAGGGAGGCTGAGATCTGTGAGCCTGGCTCTGCTCTGAACGGGAGTGACAATGGAAACAGTCAGTACTCATGCCAGGAAACATCGTAAGATTCATTTGGTGTCAATAAAAGAAAAAATGTTTTGACAAAACCAGAATATTTTGCTTGAGTTTTTATTTTTTTTTAATAATTCCCTAGTATATGACAGAAAATTAAGATGTAAAGCCAAATATTGTTGTATCCCCTCAAAAAGTTATCATGGGTTCTTTAGCACAGTCAGAATCTTTTTTCCAGTTTTCCTCCAAAAAGAAGTACTGGTAAAATCAGTTTGATGTTATGAAGTGTTTCAATGTTGATGGAACCAACTAACCATCCTAGTCAAGATATGTATGGCTATCTCTACCCTTAACTCACCAAAGAACTTGACTTCCAGGTGTTCATCTCTAAGACTATCATCTAAATTTGAAAATTCAGGTTTTGCTTTAGGTTTATAGTACCATGAAGCATCAAAAAGTTCAGTGATGCTTGGATTAGGTTTGGACAAATATGAGCAAAACATGGAGATGTGATGTTAAAGCAGAAGTAATTCCAAGAAAGAGCAACTGCAGGTCTACTTTGTGAAAATACCAAATATGTGGCTGCCACTGCAGCTCTATGAAGTCTCCTAGCAAAAGACACTATGTAAATTTAGAAAAAAAGTTGTTTTGAAAAAAAAAAAGGAACATTTGACCTGTACTCCTTTTTTCATTAAGTATATTTTTTTCTGTATATATTGTGCTTTTCTTACAATGCTAATGGAGAATTAAATTGCTACATCTTCAGACTAATGACCCTCATCAAGCCTATTTTAACAATTCCTTCCCAGCCTTTCCAAATCACTGCCTCGTGTTTAGGAGGCACAGAGAAGTTTAACTTCCATGTCTGCCTTTGGTATTTCTACCAATTGTAGATTTGAGAAATGCAATGCTATGTCCCAGGGTGCATGTCCTTGACATCTTTGGTCCTTTTTGTGGCTATCCCATAATTCATGCAAGTGATGCCATGGAAGTCTAAGTTTTTCATGAGGTCATAAAACTGATTTATAGAGGTTTTCCCATAATCTCCAAGCAAATTAAAGAAGGTTGATGGAGCTATGCAACTCACTGTTGCCTCAACAATGGTCTCATTCAGAAATGACACTGAACAAGATTGCAGTATTAAGATATCAAGAGTGTCCTTAAGAAGCCTTGTCTGTCTGTAAAAAATGTGATGCCTACAAACCAAGAAGGGTTGTTACTTCTATAAACTTGGTTGATTTTACCCATGCCATCTACCTTATGGTTAGTCAGATATTTTCTTCCTTCACTATCTGCTTCCAAATGCGAAAGTCTGATTAATCTGTTGCAGATCAGCACTTGGGAAAATAATTTGAGGTTAATCTGCTTTCCCTTCTGAGATAGTTGAAGTTTAAGGTTATTTGTTTTTCAAACAGTGTTTTGTTTTGCTTTTTGGCTTTTAAAATAATTTTATAATAAAGGAAATATTCCGATAAAGGAAAATTCCAATTCTAAAATTCCAGTAAAGGAAAAACTCTACACACACACAGAGATGTGTGTGTGTGTGTGTATATAAAAAAATATATATAAACTATTTAAAACCTATATATAAAAAAAATTAAACATAAAATCAAGCTATTCTATTTCCAAACTGTTAAAAGTGGACATTTCAGAATTGTGGGAACCTTATTCTTCCATCTTTACTTCTGAAGCTGTTTGTGAAACGCTTGCGTTTTGACAGAAATATATAGCCCAAGAAAACAAGCTTTCACTAAACTGCCTCCAACTTCAATATATGCCCTGTGTCAAACGCAGAGAAAGCTTGGATGTAGTTCCAACCCCTGTGGCTGGGGCCGAGTGCCAATTATGCTGCACCCAATGGCCTATAACTGTCTTTTTTGCTTCTGTGAATATCAGTTTTCTAGTTAAAATCTTGAGGATAGGTTGCAAACTATTTGCTACTATTGCTCTGCAGTTGAAAGTAATCTTGAAAACACTTCTCCATGGTAGTAATCATCGAGGTGATTCTTCCATCCTTTCTCAAAAATGGTGGTATATCGTTTCTATCTTTCCTCCTCAAATTCTCCCCAGCAGGTTTCTGAAGACCTTTTTAAGGTAGGTGTTATCCTCCTTTTTTCTTATTATTTGAATATTTCATCTCAAACTTCACAGGGAGACGACTATCTCCCAACCGCATGAAACCAGCTAGGAGTGTTTTATATGTATGTTCTAAAGCATTTGATGAAATATGTACTGTGATTATGTATAAATAAAGAAATTCTTTATTAAATTACTTCTTTATTGGAATGAGTGGGCTTTTTAGAGGAAAAAGGCCATAAAGATGATATGCAAACCAAGAGAGATCGAAGGTGAGAAATTCAAGTACTTTAAAGTGTATTTCAAATATAAACAGGGAAATATAAACATTATAAGAATCAGTTTTATTATTAGAATTAAGAATTAATTCTTAGAATGATTTCTTGAGTAATTTAAAAGTGCTAATGAAAGTATTAGGACAAATTCTGATCTCAGAATTTTGTAAATTAAAAGTAACTTGACAACATGAGTTCGTTAAAAGGGAGATAGCATCAACCTTGTCATATTCAGGCACAGTACAAATAGATTTAAGTATTTAAATCGAAGACAGTTTCTGTGTCACACATTACAGAACTATATTTCAAGGCAATGCTGGCTCATGGCCAGTGTATTGCAACAGACTGGTAAAAGAAAACAATGAAATCATTAGATACCGTGGCCTTGCATTCTATTTTCTGTTTATGTAATATTAAACCTTTATTAATATCATCATCATTGTTATTGTTCTAATGTTGTGAATTCTTACAGTTTTCTCATGATATTCCTTAAAGCCTCAGCTGCTGGAATCAGGTGATCATTAGGAAATTTCAAATTTTTTTTAAAAGTAACTCCCCAATTTTCCTAGTTATCGAAAGAAGTTCAAAACCATATTTTGAGTGCAACTTAAACCATCTAGTTTTATGTAACTATATCAGGTGAGTCAAAGTACAAAATTCACAAAAAACAGTCAGTGTGTCAAACACACAAGCTGCCCTAAAGATCCCAGCATTTAATTTAAACTAAGTCCATTGTCCCCAGTGCCAGTAATTACAATCAGCCTGGCATTCCTTGTTACCCTGTGAAATTACCTGCGAGCCCTTTTCATATTGTTTCCATGCTGTTGTTTTCATGCTCAGTAGAGCATTAAGAGTCAATGATGGGCAGCTCTTGTGTTAGTTTATGAATCGTGGGGCATTTTCCTCTGGACGCTATTGAAAATTCTCAAGGTGTTTATTGACAAATGCTTCCTACAGGCCGTTATAATAGAGAATTCTCCTTTCTGCCTGCTCCCCGGTTCCTACAAGGCCCATCTGCTCCACATCCAGGCATGCTGTTTCAAAAAATATAAATAAATTTTTTTTCACTGCCTTCTGTAATATGCCTTCAACAGAAGCTATGGATCAAGTGTGCTCCTAGACCAAAGGCACTCAGTCCTCCAGCTTTGAACACTGCACTGCCATTTCCCCTCCATTTGTTTCTATGGTGCTGACTATGTGTGCGGTCATCCATAAGGGTGCTGAGATACCCTGGAGAGAGAAGGAATAGCTGTAGCTATTTTTCATTATTATATACTTCACTTCGTAATAAATGAGATCCATAGCATGTGAACGCTGGTCTTGTAGATCATCATATCAGCAAGCACAAGGAACCTTATGTGCCACAGAGCTAAATAAAATAAAGTAAGTAAGCCTGAGAAAAATAGTCTGGTGAGACAGCAGAGTGTTCAGGACTTACAGTGCATCTTCTCAGACTGAGAATGACCTTAGGACTTGCAATAACTAGAGAACAATTAGTTTTAAAGCTAAAACCATCATCTGTATCTCTATCTCATTGTTATCATCTCTATCTACATACATAAATAGCAGATATGTATAGACTTGCATTTCCATTGTCTTGCAGATGTCTTTGGGATAACAGGGATCAGCAAACAACTTGTGATCCAGAAAGCGAATAGCAGCGCTAGCGACAGGACTCTTGTCCAACGCTTGTGATGATGGTGAGTGTTGAGTGTCTATCTATCTATATTCCGATCAGATGTGGAATTTTAAGACCAAGGTTGTAACAGATCTGGGTTTTGAAAAACCCCCGTGGGCTTACAGGTAGGGTATCTGTCTGTCTGCATCACAGTGCAGCGGGGCTGGCTGAGATCCTGCTGAGAGCCTAAAGTGATCTTCTAATCCCAGTAGGAATTTTGACCAAAAATCCAAGGATGTGAACCATTGAACACCTAACCAGTGCTAAGAAAATTATGGATATCTGTTTCCTGAACAGCAATTATACTCCAAGAGTCGAACTTTGCTGTTATTTCTACAGCTCAGTGATGCTTTGATACCTCCTGCCTTTGCATAATGATCTATTTATTGGAAGGGGTAAAGGCCAGTCCCAAGGCTGGGCTGATTTTATGGATGCAGACAAGTGTTAGCAAGAGGCTCCAGAATACCAAAAAACTGCAGAGTCACAAAATCATCCCAAAGAACAGCAACTGAGAAAATGTATACAGCATTTTAAAACAGTGTCAATTTGTCCAGAGCATAAGGATTAACCCCTTAAGACTTAGGTTACAGGAGACAGACCTGAAACATTGTTCTTTTCCTGACCAATTTTTACTGATTTTAAGGTTTTACCCTTGTTCTGAAGAAGGAACAGGACTTTCCTTTTAACAGCTGAGTCCAGTGGTTCCATCTATCTACAGCCTGATAGCCCTTCACAGTAGAGGAGGTTGGCTTTCTAATTTTGGTGGGGTTTCAAAACTCATGGCAGATTATAAACAGCAAGATGACAGCTTCCTCATAGTTATGGCCACTCTGATGTGGGAAAACAGATAGCTGGAAAGTAAGTCTTTCCCCTTGGAAGGTGTACAGAGCCTGGGGTTCCAAAGACAGAAAAAAGCCAGAATAAAATCTTCTATATCGAGGACTTCTGGAGGTGAGGAGTCTACCTTACAAGTCATTTGGCATCATAACATTGTAAAATCACACACAAAAATGTATACACACGCAAAATTCTCCCACTGTTTCAAAATACAGTAGGTTTCTTCACTGTTTGCCTTGGAGTGAGTTGAGAGAATTCTGGTTTGGTTAAACTTTCTGCCTCTCAGATAAAAAACAGCAGCAATTTTCTGCTTGAATTTCTCTGTGACTAAATCCATTGATCATCCTTTCTCTCTGTGAGTGAGGAGTGTGTTTTCTCTTTAATAACTCCTATCCTTCTCCCTGAATATTTTTTTCTCTCTCCTTCGCTTGTTTGTGTTGTGTTGGTCAGTCCACTGCACTATTCCTCAGAGAGACAGAGAGAGCGCAAAATTGAAGTTATTTTATGCTTGGTCTCCCTCGGTCCCAATTTTCAAATCTTCATGTCAATTTTCACACATCAGTGTCATATGGTGAAAGCTATGGAAATTTCAGTGGGGTCCTTGGGAGACAATTTATACATGACCCCCTATTCCCTCCCCCAAAAAAGCTGCAGCCCCTGCCTCTACAAAGAATAAGTGGATTTATAATTAAAGTGGATTTTAAAATATAACTACATTCTGAAAATTTCCCGTTGTTTGCCTCTTTTCCAATATGAGTTCAAAGGAATACAAGCTCTCTCCCTCTCTCTCTCCCCCCACTTCTAATAAATTAGGCCAAGTTAAGTTAATAAAAATTACAGCATGTTGAAAGAAAAGATGAACTCATTATTCATTTTAATTTTTTTTTCCTAAAAGGTATGTTGAAAAAGGTTTATCATGCAACTAATTTGGTAATGACGAGTTAGCAAATGCACTCATTGCCACCTACCTAGGTGAATCGGAAGGTTAGTAACAAATGAAACATGGTACAGTTTGGATGGGTAATTATATCTTCTTGTAAACTAATGAACATACATTGTCTTAAGAGTCCTTGGTGAGAAAAATCCTAGCAACAGACGCAAAAGCTCAGCTGACACCATCAGAGCATTTCAATCATTGACCTTAAAATGGGCCCCTGACATCAGAAAGGGGTACATGGAGCCTACTGCATTTTACAGTGTTAATTATCCTCTCTGTGGGGGGAGAGGGATGACAAATTGTCCAGATTATATCTCAGAGCATCTTAAACCTTAGCCATTCACGAGGGGACCTGAACTGCCTCTGATCCCCAGTCTTTTGGTTTTACTTAAAGAGGGTACCAATGCATCACATGTACTTGCTTCTCTGCATCACCTACCACTGGCACCTAAAGAAAGATTTTCTAACATTGTCAGCCATGCAGAGGTTTCTTTTGTTTGTGTTTTTTGGTTGGTTGGTTGGTTTTGTTTTGTTTTGTTTTGTTTTTCAAAAGCAGAGTAAATAGTAACAGGGAAGACCTGATGCCTGACTTTGAAAGAACTCCATCTTCCCTCAGCACACCCATCCTTTGTGGACACTCATCATCTCTTGCAGCTTCCCTGCTCTACCAAAAAGAAACTTTTTATCCTTCAGTCCCTGTATGTCCTTCCCCTCATCCTTGCCTGATTTTTCTCAGTTTTGGAAAACTGTCTTAGGAATTAACGGTGGTAGTGGGATGGCTGAGGGAGTTTTTCTTTTGAAAACTCTGGGGACCAGGTTTGGGCTTTGCAAAGCAGTGTCTCATCCAGGAGATGCAGAAATCAGAATCACATCATCCTCCAGTTTGTTTAACTTGCTTCGAAGCCAACTGGAACGTGTACAACACATTGCAAACCTCCAGCAAGCCCCCTTCCCTGGTGATTTCGTGAGCAGCCTCTGGATGGGATAGCTTTATCAGAATCATTATCCTCCTTCAATCTGGCCAGAGGGAAATGAACTGGATGAGCGCTCTGCTGTGCCACCGAGACCAGCCAATGCTCTCCTCAGGGTATGCAGGCAACAACACACTGTAGCCTGAAGTTGTTTTGCTAACATGGTCCTCAGAAGGGCTGTAGAAAATATGTTTGGCATGCTGCCACTTTACTGCTGGCTGTGATCTTATCACATCTCCCAGTCTAAGGCAGGGGTAGTCCAGGTGAATTCCTGAAGGACAATTCAAGAGGGGAAAAAGGTCCTGGGGCTGCCTTGTCCCTTGAGGTGCTACTGTCTCTGGAGGCACTACTCAGCCAGTCTTCAGAGACGTCCTTTGGGATGCTGAAGCCTGGACAGACAGTCTAATGTAAAGCTGAAATCTGCAAAAAATGTTCGCTGCAAACTGTGTCAAGACATAAATTTTGTACCTTGCTAGGGAAATTAGTCTTGGAGCGGTGACCAAGGTTGACCCAATCTATCAGGGACCTGCCCATAGCACTGTTCTAACAAGTCTTCTGGTGGTGGATGAGGTGCAAACTCTGGGACAACTTTGCACCATGCAGTTATGGCAACATTAGCTGGAGGCTGCTGTTCTCACCAACTCCACTGAAAATCAGAGCAGCCTGCACGTAGGGCTAAATCGTCCGAGGCATATTCACTGCTGGAGAAGTCTGCGTTACACTGGTGTGGCTGGCAGAAGGATACAGTCCTTAGCTATATTATATATATTCCCGTATAGACAGGGGCAATCCACCAAAGCAAGGCACTATAGCACATAACTCACAGAGCGAGCACGTGCCTCTGTGTGAGTGTGTGCGTGAGTGCACCTGGGTGTGTGAGAGACAGAGAGAAAGATGAGATATATCGGGAAACGTAGGAGAGATGAGACTGGAGAGATAATTTCCAGAAAGTACAGCCACCGTCAGAAACTCTGTCTTTCCAGCTGGAGGGTTTTGCACTGCTGGTGCTTCCCTCTTAACTTGACAACTCAACTCTTAGCCCAGCTTATAGTCACTGCCTATACATTTAATTAGAATGGGGGTAGGGGAGGAACAAGCCTGTACGGCACTTGGCACAGCGCTGAAAATAACCGGCTTTAATACCTTTGACATTGAAGCACCTGCTGAGGGCACCAAGCGCTGTACAGCTGACCGACCCTCCTCTGAAGACAGCATGTGTCGCTTCGCTTGCCCCAAGATGGGCAGCCCGCCCCAATGAACCGGGGAGCGCCTGCACGGCTCTGAGGCTCTGCCTTTCGTACGGCACCACGAGGCAGCATTTCACTCCGGGGTAATCGGAGAGGGCCGTTCAGCATCCCTGGCCACGTGAAAAGGGAGAGACTCGGCTACCGCGGTGGCCAGCGTGCCTCGTGCATTTCATTTTTCTCTTTCTGATGTAGTGGGTTATTTTCCATGTTTGCAACTACGCGCTGCGCTGCAGCCAGCCGTGAACATTTCTGTTGGCCCAGCTGGCCTCTTGCTTTAATGCCGTTCTCAGGGCTTTCCCTGGGTAAAGCGGCGAAGTAAACAGATTGGAACTTTGCCCACACATATATATTTAATTGTGTGCTGATTTTGGGGAAATGTCATAGACCAATCACTTCAGGCAGAAAACCCCCAGCTGAGGCAACAGGTTAGAGGTTTCCACTACTTCTGGTGCTTCTTGAGATGTAGCAGCTCTCACCTTGGTATTGACTCCTTGACAAAGATTGAACCTTTTATACCGTTTCTGATAGCCTCTAGGCAATGAGGAAGCAATTTAGGGATTTGGGTGTATTTGGCCTCTTTCCTATGCCTACTTGTGGTGGCTTTGGATCATGGCATTTGGAGATCTCTCATCTGAGAAGAGAAACATCCTGAGCTCGTCTTGCAAAGTCCAGTTGTGACACGGTGTCAGAATGCAGATGAAACCTGGACCATATTTGACCTTTTCACGACCAGCAAAAGGGAACGTTGCTGCTGCTAGAACCAGTTTTCGTAAGTTTGATTTTATTTTATTTTTTAAATTGTGATTGAATTTAAACCAAATTTAGTTCCAAAGAAGTTAATCAAATTCAAATCAAAATCAGATTTACACACACAGACCCCAATTTGGAGGTGTTTTCATAGCCCTCAGGGAAGAACTCGGTGGACTTAACTTGAGGAAGAGGCTACTAGCATCTTGAATTCATCTTCATCACCCCCGTTCTTTTTAGGGTCCCTCTGTCATGCACCACACTGCCTGCCTATATCCCTCTGGTCCTAAACCCTGAAGCAACCACACGTGCTCAGACCAGCACACCCAGCCTCTGAGCAGGCCACCACACCAGGCAAAAGGCCTTTGCACAAACCATGAAAAACCTCAGAAAAATACAGCTTAAATATGCTATTGGATCGTGCAATATTAGACCTATTCAGACTTAGCAAATGCCTTCAACAGATCAGAGTGCCAAGCACCACAGCGTAGTTGTGACTATGCAACAGTCCGTAATGCAACAGCTCTAATGTGAAGTTATTACCCGAGGCACAGTGTTGATACCTGTGTTAAGCCTCTGAGCATTGCCCAGTGTGAACTATGTGTTTCCACAAGACTGAGCAGACCCAGACAGAGCTGATTGCTCTTGCAGTTAATAAAAAGTGCTGCACTTTCTCTCTTGACAATCCCGACACCTGAGTGCTTCCTCCGTATGACAGTTAGCACATTCTGGTTGCTCAGTGGCCTGTGAGAAATGAGCCTCTTCTCAATTTAGTTCCTATCATCAGACAAGCGGTACACACGATAAAAAACACACCTTGACAGTCAGCCCCCAAAGTAGCCCCAGGGACCGAGGGTCTGGACTCCCTTTCTCTCATACACAAACCCCGTAAAACTGATATAATTTATTGGGCTGGGTTCCGCTTCTTACTACCGTCATGTAAATCAGGGTAACTCCACCAAGGTCAAAGGAGTCACTCTGGTTCAGCGTCAAAATGCAGAATAGTCTAGAGGAGGGGAACCTTTCCTGACCCCACCACCTTTCTTTTCTAGATGGAGCTTGTCAAGCCCTCCTGATTTGCATTGACAGCCATGGTCTGTCACAAGGTCCTCTCAATCAGGGCAAGGTAAAACGCTGCCTCCGCTCATTAGCCGAGCATTTGGCCCAGGAACTGGCTTTCCTGCAGCAAAAGACATCAGGAACATCAGGATGTGTATGATCTCCTTCCTCCCCAGGATGGTAAGAAAGGTGCACAGCAGAGGTGCTGGTGGGCTGGGGCAGAAGTGGGTGGATGTTGCTATGGGCTTCGCTCCAGCCCATCAGGCCATGTCAAACGGAGCTAATATAAATGTCACTGTGCCGCTTTCAGTTGTGAAATCTCTGTTTGTTGTAATGCAGTTCATTTTCAGTCTTCCAGCTCCATGGATGCTATCAGCTGACATGTCTGGCTGGTATTCCCTGCCAAAAATGCACGCGCTCTCAACATTTCTCATGAGTTGGGCTTTTTCCCTCCCCTGTGACATACTCATGTCAAATTTCTTCCTGGCTCTGTGAGACACAAGACTGTCCACACCTACCAGATAATGAGTTTAACATTTCAAGGACAGACACTCTCAGTCTGAGCAAGACACAAGGTGGATTTGCAGGCCTGATTTAGAGTAGGTGCCAAAGGTGGCAGTGCTCTTTTAAGCTTCTTTGGCATGCTCACTTTTAAGGTAATCAAACCCAGCAGAAACAGATGATGTATAGCTCAGAGTACCGTCAGTACTATTGTTACAGTTAAAGAGCATGTTGTTATTAACTGTAGCTTAAATTTTTCCCTCATCATTCATTGCTTTTAGAACAAATTCAATGACCTCTTTGCAGGTCAAGCTGGAGCTGAAATCCATTCTGCTCCCTGGGTCCTGCTCAGGGTTTTCCCTGGTCCTCTGTTGGTACAATTATCAGATCCACTCCAGCTTCACTTTTCTCCTCCACATCAGAGTCATTCATCTCCTCTCTCATGGTGATGCCCTCTTTCTTCCTCTCCTCTAGCCCCTGGTCCCCATCTTTCACGTCTTCTTCCAACTTCATTTTTTACTTCTTCCTCAACTTTCACCTTTTAGTCTTTGTTTATAGTAGTGTAGAGGCTCTTGCTGATTTTTCTGAAAAGGAAGTTGAATCAGGTTGGTTTTCTCTTCTTCCTCCCTCTCCCATCACTGTCACAAATATTTTTCTTCTTTTCTTACCCTTATAACCCAGAAGCCTAATTTCATCTCTTGATCTTTAGTTTCCCCTCTCATTTCCTTTTTTATTCCCCTGAACCTTTCACTGTTCTCTGTTCGCCATCTCTCATAAAACAGTGCTTTATTCCTTCCATTTGTAAGCATTTCTTTCTGTCTGTTTGCCTCTCTGGGAACCCTGCTCCCTTCCTACCTAGACTTACTCAATGTGCTTTCTCCACCTTCTCTGTCCTATGTACCCAACCTTACATCCCACTGAACTAGCTCTCAACAAAACCTTTCTGTATTTCTTGAGCAAAACTTGACAACCGTATGCCAGCCCCAGCCTCTTGACCCATCAGCAATTTTCAGCATTATTGCTTGCTTTTTGAAATGTGTTCTTCTGAGCATCTGTGACTCAGTCCTCTATTGGTGCTGCTCTTGTTGACTGAAGGCTCCTCATCATCTCCCCACCCTCCACTTTTGTGTTGGCTTCACAGATACCAATCCTTAGCCTCTTCTTCTTCTGCTCCCCTACCTTTCTCTAGGCAACCTTATCTGCATATACAAACTCAAGTATCACTGCTATGACAATGACTCACAAGTCTACTCCAGACTTGTTTTCTTTTGTCCAAAAGTAAAATTTCACGCAGTGACTTTGACATTTACCCACTTATGATGAGCCATCATCTTAAGCTGACCATGAATTTCTAATTTCCACTCCACAAAATCCTGCCTCTTTGTTTCTTTTTTTTCCTATCCTGAACTAGGGCCCACGCTTACAGTTGCTAAGACTTCTAACGTAAACAATTTCTTCAACTTGCTCACCTCCCTCTAATTTATTACATACAGAATGTGTCTATGTCTTTCTGAGTTTTATTTATAACAAACAGAAAACAGGCTGACTTTTTTGGTCCCCAACACAACTGAAACTCTTACAAAAGCTCAGAATTACTTGCATCTTACCTGCGGAAACATCCTTTTTTCTGGACAAATTGGCTCACATGCCTGTTTTTCAAAATTGCTCTTTAAATGTAATTTCTCTAGCTTGTTGGTGTCACCAAGTTGTTGCTGTCTTGGCTTCCTTCCCCTGGAAGGAAGAGCTTTTTCCATGACAGTTCTTCTGTTTCAACAAATACAAGCTACTCTTCACTTCAAAGACATTCTTCTGACTCACTCACACACTGCCACTTTAGCTTGGTTTGCTGAAACACTGCTAGCCACAGCCAGGAGCAGGTCTTAGGGGCAGCCAAGGAGCCAGAGCCCCGTCCATCCTCTCAGGCTGGCTGGCTAGAACATACACACTGTCTCCTATGAGAGCAAGAAGTACATCTGCAAAGCTCCCCTTCCCTGGATGCAGCTGTATTTTATGCTGGTGCAGGTAACCATACTATTTTCTTCTGCTCTTTTGACAGTTCCTCTTCCCTTGGTTTTGCTTGGGCATTTCCCGGGACAAGAACAAGAACAAGATTTTATATTTCTACAGCACCAAGCACAGCATCTTCCTAACCTCTGTGAAGAGGGCTGTGAGATGCCTTATGCAATGCTGGTAATAAATAATATAAATTCGAAATGGGTTTTGAATAGGCAGTAGGGGAACCGAATGGGGTATTAACCAGAAACATCGCTCCAAACCGTGTGTTTGAGACACCCACACTTTGACCTTGAGAAGTGGTGGATCAGCTCACCTGACTTCAGCTGCTCTGGCTGTTACAGCAATGCTTGCAGAAATGTAGGGTCACTGAAATCAGAATCAGTTCCTCTGGCCAGTGAGTGACAGCAGTGCTTTTATTTTGGCAGGCCAGCATCATTCCAGCAACCAGCACAGGGGAAAAACATGCACACACGCAGCCCTCTCCTGCCCGTGGCAGCCAGAGCACCTTTCAGGCGTCCTACCTCACCTGCCGACACAATCCATCAGCACCCACTGAAGTCAAATGCCGCTAATTGGAAGGTGATGACAGCCAAGGGACCGCTGGATTTGCATGCTAATTCCTCTATTTTAACGTCACAGAGCCAAACTACAGGTAAAATGACACCGTGCACTTCATTCCAGATGATTTCCTGTCTTCTCCTCCACACCACACATGCATACACACACATATACTTTCTCTTGGGCTTTGCTGTCCTGAAGCCAAAAATCAGCTGGAGATTGCATTACATGTGCTTTCCAAAAAGCTGGCCAAGAATTGCGAGGGGCAACATGTTTTTGTCCTCTCGTTAGGACAGGGCTGCAAACTGCAAGGGTAGATGAGCAGAAATGTCACAGCAGCACAGCTCGCAGCGGGGAGCACAGCGCGCTGTCTGCAGGCTGGGTTACAGCTTCCTCATGCTTTTTATGCCAGGGTTTAGGACGGATTCCGGGCTCTTGTTTCACACAGTGTTGTGGAAGTTTTGTTTCGAGTATCCAGCCTCCTCTCCTGTTCTACCACTGGTGTCTGCCCCTGCTCTAAGTCTACCAATTATTTCCTTCAAGTGTCAGCAGCACACCAGACACACTGAGATATAACCTTTCTTCAAGTCGATGCTGTTAAACTATTACTTGAAACTGAAGTCGCAGTTGACAAGTGCTACTTCAGTCACTAATAACTACTTCAGAAGTGCTAGTGGTGTCTTGGCTCTTAATGTTGTGGCTCAGGGCTCAGGGAGTGTCTTTACAGGTCATTTAGAGCCATCCATCTGATCTGAAACAAGATCACTCAATCTCTCCTCCGGCTCCGCGCCTTGCTTGCTGCGAGGTTCTCTGTCCGTCCTCCTCAGGGCTGCAGCAGTGGCATGGCTGGGTGGCTCTAGTGGCTGCCCAGCTCCGACGTGACTCCACCATGGGACACACCTGTGGGAAACAACCTGAATTTCAGTGTTTGCAGCAAGAGAAAGGTGAGAGCTCCAGTCCCTTGAGGCCGAATATGGCCCTTTCAAGGGAGGAGACTCTCTCCTTGCCTCCATTACAATTTTCCCTTTTTTTTTTTTTTCTCAAAACAGGTTCAACACCGTCCTGAGAAAAACAGGATTTCTGTAGGGAAGGAGCATGAGCACTCAGACACACGTCCCAGCTTTACAGCAGCAGGTAGGGAATAGCCTTCCTTTCCTTTCCCACTCCCATTTTTTCAGGCTCAGCTCCTTCAGTCTAATCAAAACATCTGAGGCATCTCAGACCCAGAGGCTTCACAGTTTGGCAGAGGTCACAAATATTTCCCCTTATATTTTGGCAGGTTTTTGGCACAGTCTTAAGATATATTGGGAACAGAGTAATATAAGACAAGGCCAGATCATCTGGGTCACTGAGCCTTATGCCCTGTTACTGCAGACAATTCTGTAAGAGATGTTAAATCCAGAACAACCTCCCCTTTTCCTTTTCCTCCTGCACATAACAAGCTACAATGTGGTATAACAAACTAGTTCTGGCTTTTCAACAGAAACAAGATATGTCAGGTTTTATGTCTCCTTGAGATGACAATGTCTTCATCTAAATCCTGAAGCCATCCTTTGGATAGCCCAGCCTTGGTCTAATGTCTTTTAGAAAATGATGCTCATTTAATTCCTGAAATGTGATATCTAGGTCTCAGGTCAAGAGCATAGATGTTCTTTAGCTGAAAAATTCAGATCCATCAGAGACTGTCTGTAAGAGTCTGTAACTTTTCAAACTTTGGATTGCAACTGGAGTCTCACATTTATATACAGTCTTTTGAAGAGTAGGACCTAAATAAAAATATCCTTGAAGAACAGGGAACATTTTCTGTTCCCACCCCTACAATTTGTTGGGAGACAAAGGATTTCTTCAGGGCCACAACTTGTCTGCACAGAACAAATAGCCAGACCTCAGCTTAAACTTTAGTCCTTCTTTACTCTGTATCCAGCTCTGAATTCCTTCCCTAGGCAGGAGTTTGTTGGCACTTGATGGGAGAATTCCCTAAGACAGGCAGGGTCAGATCGCACAGGTGAAGGGACTTGCCACCATGGGAGACATGGAAGCACCTCAGCCAGCGTAGGGCAGCTGTTGCATGGAAAAAATAAACTGAATTCTTATCTCAGTAATTGTATGGACAAATTAAATCTAGTCCCAAGCAGTCAGGAATCACCCCTTCATGGCTACAAGATGACAGACCTCTGGCCAAGCCACATACCCTTTGGTAGTAAAGTGTTTAGTGATTAGCTGAATCTCTTGCCAGGCAAATTTCTAACCCTCAGAAGTTGTATTGGTTGTGGGCAGGATGTATCCACAGCACAGGGAAATTTTCATCCTCGGTGGGAAATACAGCTGGGCCAAAAGAAAGCTCATATTGCACCCCTGTGTAGCACATGTTGTGTATGCATATGAGTTTCCAGAAGGCAACAGAAAGCCCATTCATGTGGCAATTGGGTCTTTATATCCTCTCCATGTGAATGAACGTATGGTTATATGAACAGCTATATTCAGTTATTGAAATATTTGACGATCCAAAGTGCTCAAGGCCTTCTTATTCCATCTCATTCACCATTAAAGTTTTGTACAACCTTTTTATTGGCTTTCAGCCTGCAATAAATACAAATGACTTGCCAATAAAACCTGGTGTCTCCCTCCATCAGGAGGACTATAGCATCATTGTTATTTAAGAGGTGGCAGTTTTGACACAATGCTTATTTAAAATTCGTAAAAGAAAAAAAAGATGATGTAGTAAATCTGCATGTTCTTCATAAGCAGCCGTTGAAAGTCTGAATGCTCTTCCCCTTTCCAAAAGCATCAGCCGTTTAATGTTTCCTAAGTTGTTTTTACATGAATTAGGGTGTTTGAGTGAAGCACTGTCAGTTACAAAACCACGCTGTTGTCTCCAGCTAATTTTGTGTTAGCAGCTCTTTTAAACTGCTAAATCTAGTTTTTAGTGTATGATGATTTTGTTTTGTGATGGTGTAAAACAGCTGCTACTTTTCTGATGAGTTGCCTGTTTTCCATTTTATGTCTCTGCAAGATGTTGGGTTTCATCGTGGCCCGGTCTGACAGGCAGCTGAGAACAACCTGCAAAAACGCCACAAAACACAACAAAAAACAAAGATCCCCAAATCCAGGGGTTCAACCATCCATACACCCAAACTTCCGAGCAATCCAGTCCTCCTCTCTCTTCACTCTCAATGCTGGACCTACTAGGTCGATCTAAATGAGGAGAAGAAAACAGGATCTGCAGGAAAGCAGGTTAATTGTCCTCTTAAATTGTGTTAATTTAAGAGGACATGTGAGAGGACATCCAAGCCCCCCCGAGGCTGTTTCTGGGGGGTGGTGCAGACTGGGATGGTTGTGTCACTGCTGTGCATGCTGCTAGAGGGGAATACTGCAATTCCGCTGCAGCAACTGACAGGTGAGGTGGCATCTACCCAGGCTTTTCTGCACTGAGTTGACAGAAGACAAATGTCAAGCAAGGTGAACTGCATTTGAGCATTAGGTGTTCACTTAACCTGGATTCACCCCAATACCAGAATGAGAAGTTAGAGCCAGATATCATCCTTTGCCTGCTTCCATGTCCCTAACCTTTAGGACCAGCTACAGAACGCCAGGGAGGCCCTTACTGGTGTGCTCGGTCTAGTCCTCAACCTGATATAGCAGAGGAGGGTGGCCCAGCCATTCAAACCTCCTCCTTCTGGCCAGTGGTGCATCTCCTGAGGGCCAGGAGTGTTGTATCTATTCTCTTATGCTTCCAGCTCTCTGTCCAGTTACGCCAGAAAGATGAAATTATGGCTTGGAGCATCTTTCTAACCTAACTATCACCCCACTTTCCTCAGATTCTGCTTGCCAGCCACTGCTTTTTCAGTGCAGAATTGTCACTGAATTCCTTGGGTGCCAAACCCTTCTCATCAGCAGCACCCAGGATGCGGCTCCTCAGGGTAGTCAGGAGACAGGAGCCAGGACCAGACTGACCGTGAATTAGCTACCCCTCGCTAACATTTCAGGCGCTCTCCCTTAGGTAAAATTCCTATCAGCTTTGTGCAAGGTATTTTGCATATATTATGTTCACCAGAAGTGCTCATGAGGAACCGTATCATGTTCTGCATGTCACCCTGTAGATACTTTGCTACTAACTTTCCCATACAGGCGAACCACCCTGCTTTATTCAGTGGCAGAAGGCTGACCGATTGCCTTTGATCTTGTCTGATCCTCTGTATCCTGTGGGCTGGCATGTGTTCCATGTGTGCAAAAGCAGGAAAATGATGAAAAGCATAAATGAGGCACTCGGAGAACTCCTCAAAGACGTGAAGACTAAGATCTTTCCAATAATAACCCACACCCCATAAAAAGATCTTAGATTTGGATAGACAAATTGGAAGCAGCTTGCCTCCTTGATTCTTCCTTCCCTTTGCACTTACACCCCTTCCCAGCACAACATGCCGGGTTTTCCGAAAGCTGTGCAACCCATTGAACAGCGGTGGTCTAAACTATTATGGAGATCTTAAACTGCTGAATTGTTACAAGCTAAAATTGATTGCAACTGAGCCCGTGAACTGAAGTGCTAGAAAGTGCATAGATTGAAGTGGAGAAAGGGTGTTAAGAATTTTGCTTCTTTATGGGTTTGGTTCTTTTTTTCTTTTCTTTTGCGTGCCACAGCATCATAATCTTGCCTTAATGACGTCTGCACCTCTCTTTCTCAGTAATCATTGGACAGTTTCTCCTGGTATGTCCAACATAAAAGGTATTCTGTTTGTCTTCATTTGCTTGTTGCGGTGTCATTTCTGAAGAATTGTACAAGTGCGTCAAAGTCAAATCCAGAGGGAAAACCGATGATGTGGATACTATGATATTTACTACCCCTCAAGCTAAAAAAACCTTTTTAGCTTTTTAAAACTAAAATCCTTTCTTTACCTGTTTCACTCTACTCTGCATTGGTTTAATTTGCACCCTCATCACCAGAGCATCTGAACACCTTCAAGTAGTACATTAAGCAACGTGACTAACATCTGTCACGTATAGTTTACTCGCTCTCTCTCAGCATCCTTAAAATTAATTTAGTGCTTGTGCTGGATCGATAGTGCTGGAGACAGACGGTCTCTGTTTAGCCTCGGTGCGGGCACAGCATGCGTGAGACCATCCCGGTGGGTCCCCACAGCCTGCTGCCCCTCTGCCCTCTCCCCCGAGTGCCAGAGCGTCTGTGCAGGGAGCTCAGAGAAGCAGCTCTGGACCAAATTTGCTCACAGCAGGACAGAGAGGTCCAAGCTTGGGATGATCAGATGAGGCTGCCAGTGTTCGCCCGCTCTTGGCTGCACGCTGAGGGACACACGTATGACCTGAGGTGCCTGCAGTAGCAAAACTACTCAGGAGCCCAGATGGATCCAGCAGCCACGGATTTTCCAAGGTTTTCTGCCTTCCTCAGGTGACTTTGCTTTCTTTTTAGTATCAGTTACAATTTACAGCTCTTGATGGACAAGAATGTTTTTCACCATCAGTTAGATTTCTGCCACTGGGAGCCTTCGACAGAGACAGTGGTCGCAAACGCTTGAGTCTAGGTCAATACAGGTCCCATGCCGAAGAGGGCTGGCAGCGCTCTCTTACGGAGCCAGCACCAGGAGCAGGATCTAGGCATCCTGAGGCACTGTAATTTCAAGCAATATGTTTTCTTAATGGGCCAAGTACGCTTTGCCTAATTTTGCTTTCAATGCATGGGATTGTTATTGCTCAGTGGCCTCAGACAGGTGTTTAAGCAGTTTTGTGGTATGATTTTTCAGTAGCAGCATAAGGTTTTATTGACTGTTACCTAAAGAGTAACTTCAGAGGAAATGAGCGTTCGCAGCCGGTTGTGATGGTTGCACGTGGAGCAATGGCAGAAAACTCGGGAGCCGGTGACCTCTCTGTCACGGTCTGTTGTATTTTGGGTAGGAGTGCAAAGTAACTGAAAAGGGACGCTGCTTTTCATGCAGCAAGAAGAATTAGGAGAAGTGGCGCTACTAATTAGTTTATGTTTCCCCAGAAAACCGTTGGGTTCTCAGCTCTGATGACATGAACATACCGAGGAGAGTTCAATAGGTGAGTTAAATTGCAATGTTTGTGAGGATACTAGGGTGTGGCGTCTATTTTGGTTCATGAATATTACATGGCAGACTAGATACTCTGGTCTCTGCATGGCAACCTAAATTATGCATAATTGACACATAAGAGATCTCTGACCCACAACTTGGCCCTTTTCCTGTTCCGTAGTAGTTCAAAACCCAGGTGCGTAACAGTGGTCTCTCCTCACTGCCACCAGCCTGTACTTTGCCATCTGTAAAAAACCAACCCAGGAACTTGGCTGTTTGGAAACCTGGCACCCTCCAGCAGGACCCACTCAAGGTGTGTTCCAGAGCCTGGTCCGCTGGACGAGATCTGAGACCGTGCTGCAGCGTTAGCAGCAATGGAATAATGAGTTATCTGATCAAGAGAGATAAATACATCTATTTCAGAATACATAATCTTACCACATATGTGAAGTAGTTTAACCATTAGCAAGTTGTCAAGCATTATTGAATGGAATTAGCCTCTTTATTTCTGGTCAGGATCAATCTTTTTCTCCCCTTCCCAGTACAATGAGCACTTACACGTTACACATTGCAGCGCCTGGGGCAGATGACACTTGCCAAAGGGCTTGATGATCAATTCTGATACAAATCTGACATGAAGAGACTTGAGAGAATCTGGATCAGACAATCAAGGGGAGAAATAAATCCACATTTAATGCTGTGACACTCGTAAATGTCTATGCATGTTGTATCCATCTCAAACGGCTTTGGATCTAAAAGCAAGCACAACATACAAGGATGACATATGGACTGGTATATGGACAGAGTACTGCGGTGAGGGATGGCATTTCACATGCCCTTTCTGAATTGAATATTGGGGAAGTGTTAGATGTGGGATTGACAGCCCTTCAGAATTAAGTATGATATTAAACATAAAATCATGTGGCAGAGAAATGCTAACGGCCTCTTGTCCACCAACTCTGTGGTACAGACACCATAGGCAGAAAAAAGACTTTCCATTTTTTCCATTTCCCAGACTTTATTCACTGAAAATCTCTGTTAGATTTGCACCTCTGATATGGAGTTAAAAGAGAGACTATTACCAGTCCCAAACCTTGGAGCCATGCCTTCATTTACCACCAGTCGGCTTTGCTCCTCTCCCTTTTTCTTTCCAAGCCTGGCTGTATATGAGTATTCATGAATGCTCTTTATTATTTCTCCCCTCACAGTTGCTTTTTTCTTCCCACACCTGCCAACATTAGCTCCTTTCTTTGACTCACGCTGCCGTACAGCTTAATGCATGTGATCTCCATGCCAAGATGTTATTTAATTTCCCAACAAAGTTCTTTTGGCGTGGAATGAGCTGAGCAGTAAGAGCACAGGAGGGAAGGCATAGATGGGAGTGGGAAGAGGAACGAGAAGGGAGACTCAAATTTATGTTGCCTCTGGCTTCACATATCAAAGTTGTGTTGCGGGTGGCTGGGGAGTAGTGTGGGTGGGGTGGAAATGGCAGCGGGGGGTTCATCGATGGCAGGTTGCTGAATCAGGAACCCTGACACTTGTGAAGTACTCTGTCAGGAACATTAAGTATCCAAAAGTGATAAAGCTTCAATTTGCTAGTCCATTAGACTAATTACTGCAATAATTAAGTAACTACTTGATTAGAACTAATGGGTACCTAATTATCCAGGAGAAAAGTATCAGGTGGCAATTATCAGGTGGCAATTAATAGACTGGAGTTAATGTCTTAGCACTGTCTTTGTATGAATTCATAAGCAAGGTAAAGAAAACAAACAATAACTTATTAATATTTATTGGTGCCATAGTGTTTTTCAGCTTGTTTCATTTACACAGAACCAATTAGTGAAAAGACAGTTAGTGTTGCAAAGACGTAAAGTGACTGAAGCAGGAGTTTGATTTTAAAGGAACAGGATCACATTAACACTTACAAGCAAAGACAAATGGGTATCAGCCAGGGACTTGGTTCTGGTGCTACTAATTCATCAACAGAAGAAATCAGAGTAATTGAACTCAGTATTAATAATGAAACACACAGGAAGGAAGCTCCTGTCTTAATGGGGTTCGCTTTAGTTTTGGTCCCTCCCTGAGTCTTCATCAGCATTTTCTGCATTGCATGGGAAACAGCGTGAGCACCTTAGCGAACGAACGGGAACTTCCCACTGGCATGGGTGGAAGACACCGTCATAAAATCCTCCAGATCAGTGCTGCAAACTCTCTAAAGGAGACAAGTTTCCAGGACAGCAAATGCCTGAGTGCGACGCTGCTACAAATGCAGTTTTCATGATGAAAGTATGGTGATGGAACTGAATTCCTGTCCATACGCTGTGTTAAGCTCCATAAAGAAACCATAGTGACATCTCCATTCCCAGCAATTTCCCCTTAGGTTAGCACCCATTTGAAACATCACTGCTAGTTCACATGAGCAAAGTCCAAAAATAAATCTAACCTCCTCTAGACTTCAGATGTTTTGGGTGGGTTTTTTTGTTTGGTTTTTTTGGTGTTTTTTTTTTTTCATGGCCATGCAAAGGGCCAGCTTCTCAGATGACATAGGTTGTTGCTGTTTCTTTGATGCCAACACGACTGTAGTGACTCATGCAGAATCAAAATATGGGTTAGGATATACTTTTCCCACTCTCTTCTCCAAATTCAAGAGGCTTTAAATTTCCCAGCAGGAAAATGAAAAATCCCAGGGAATTCTTTCTTATGAATCTTTATGGCCCTAATGATCATTGCTCCTCTTAAATGAGCTTCAAACCAAAAACCATTGTGCATGCAAGTTGTCTCCTTGTCTCTCTATGGGAGAGCTCATATTAGCAATAATTACTCCCAAGAGTAAGAGATTGCTTTTCAAGCACAGAGTGAAGGGTTCCCTTATAAATTTAGTCCTTTAAAATTCAACCATTAGCAAATAAAAGACCAAATTCTTCGATGGATTTATATCAACATAGTGAGGTGCAGCTCTGCACAGTACATGGTTTTATGGAAGTTGAGGATCTGGCCCCTACAATAGCTATTTCCCCCACTCCATCCTTTTCTCTATGGTATAAATAAATGAAAGGTGTCCTAATCATATTTTAGACTGTGTGCAGAGTCACAGCTAAACCATAATGTCTGTATATTCAAACATGTGGAATGATAAATGGAGATAAATCTAAAATTTATAGAACATGAACATTTGCATAAACTGCAATATCCAAACATATAGGCTGTTAAGTAACAATTGTCACAAAGGGCATAAAAAATTCAACTTTGTTTCATGAAAAGAACTCAAATTCCTAACATGATTAAGATAATATATCATTTGTTCCTATCTTATTAAAAGCGTAATTGTTGTTAGACACAGAAGTGGCATTAACTCTAATCTGGCTTTATATATGTACAAATAAGGAGGGGAGGTGAATGTGAAAATTGATGCTTTTGGTGATCCATAGGCATTTTATTAATGTTTGAATAATAACTGCCTGGAGGGCCTGTTATAAATTAAAGGGACGAATTGAGATATAAATTTTTATGAGGACCAGTTATACATTTCCATTATGTGTTTAAAAATGAAGGAATTACTGTGAACACAGCAGAACTCACATTTATTTGAGGTGATTTGGACGGGAGGGAAGGTGCAGTGAAGGAAGCTGCATGCTGGCTGTAAGAAAGATGTATCTGTCCCTTTGAAAAGATATATCATACGTCATGCATGAACTCTGTTCTACAGGAGACTTTTCTCTGCAGCTGATTTCGCATGATTATTTATTTGACAACAGCAAGTGATGATATAGCAGCGAGTTTTAGGCCACTTAGAGAAGAATTCTTATTCTTAAATCATAGAGGAGTTCCCAAACCCCAACCACTGTCAAACTAGAGTTAATCTAAGCGAGGAACCCAGTAATCTCTTTGGCATTTATTTCTCATTATTCCTCCTGTCTGAATACGCACATCTTCATTTGCTGTGCACCTATGGGACCAACAGCTTATATCAGACCTTCCACCTGCCCCTTGTTGCGGGTGTTTGCAGGAGCTCAGCTCGCATTGCTGAGTGAGCGCCAGGTCCCCTTTGTTATCCACCGGCACAGATGCTCTGAGACATCCTCAGGTAGTCCCGTCAATGTGCTTTGCCATGACACAGCAAGTAATGATAACACAGTGTCTTCATTCAGGCAGGCACTTTGGCCCAAAACTACGTCTGTTCATAAGGGAGAGGACAACTGACCCCAGTACTTAGCCAATCACTTAATATATAGGGACCTGTTTTCCACCCCTTGGTGTATTGCAACTGGCCCCCAAGGGCAAAGCCTTTTAGATCAAATTCTCCAGGTTATTTAATGTTTAAGTCTTGTTTTGAGGTTTGATTGCTCTTGATTTCAGTAAGTGCCAGCCAACCGATGCCTTGCAGATCCTGAGCTGTGTTCTCTGTGCCTCAGTTCTCTGTCTCTAAAATGGGGAGACTCACAGGAGTGGTTTGGGGAGGAAAACAATGTCCAGAGAGATGACAATGTAGTATCATCTACAGACATGCTACACCAATGTGCTAGTGTGATTCAGTAGTGTTTTGTTGTAAGACGCACAGTACAGGTGCCTTCCATTTTGCAGTCTTTCATGGGGGTCGGTTAATTAATTTGAAATTTTATAGGTCCTTTTTTGTTTGTTTGTTTCTCCAAACCCTCACTTTAATCAGGTTTACAAGGGCTAAACAAGTACTTTCTGTGTGGACTAGGCCTGATTCATTGGGAAATAAGTTTTTCTCAAGCTCCTAGCTTGTAGAAAACATTAAGCATTAATGAAATTGATAAAACAGTGAGACCTAGCTCAACCTCATTTCCCATCTTTGAATCATCGCCCTTGGCTCCACCATTGAGGGAGATCATTGTGTATGCTCACTGCAGGATGGTTGGACTAGATGACCTTTAAAGGTCCCTTCCAACCCGAAGATTCTATGATTCTGTGCTTGGAGAAGAGCAGTTGGGAGTGTCTTTTGATCTACAAACAGCATTACTTTTTTTTTTTTTCCCCAAGGTGGAAATGAGTTGGTTTACAAGAAATATGACAAGATGTCCTCATGGTTCTTATTAAGGTTCCTACTTTTAGCAGCCCTTTGAATCTGGAACAGCTCCCCAGGCATCTCACTCTATGACAGTAAACCTCACCCTTTGATGGTAAGAGGAAGGATCAGTTCTGCTTAGTTCCTTGTTCAATGACACAGTTGCTTCAGCTTTCCACGACCTCAGTTCTTTACCTCCAATCTTTCAGCTGAGGAACCCAATTTGTGACACTCCTAATCTTACTCAGATCAGGTTCCCAGTGTCCGTTACCTTCAAGGGTAGTACCATGGTTGTGTCTATCTCTTCTGTAATAGTACTTACGTAACACAGGTCATTTCCCATAAAGTCATACAAACAATTTGATTGCCTGGGAGCTGTTGTGAAAATATCGTCCAACAAGCACCGAAGCAGCACAAAACATTCTTCAGTCAACAGGAGCCTTTTCTAAATGCATTACAGTGCTGGACAAGTGACTAATTAGGCAAGAGTCGTACTGTCTCTTTTCCAAAACTATGTTTTTTTCTGTGTGTGTTATTGAAGGGACAGCTTCATGAGAGTTTCTTTAGGGAAGGTGCAGAGGAATGTTGTAGAGAGGAAGTTCTATGACAGAATTAGCAAATGCATTAAGTACAGTGCCAATCTGGTATAGCAGAAATGACTAAATACCCATCAGGGCCTGTCACTCGTCAAGAAGTGAAATCTTAGACCCATTTAAGTCAATGACAAATGTTCACAGAATCTGGCTGCAAGTTAATAAATGTTTGGAGCCTGTGTAACTCAAACTATGATATTTGTCAGATTAATTATTTGACTGATCTTATTATCTGACAAATAATTTCTTTGTGCAGTTAGAATGCTTTGTGTTATATTATCTATAATTTTGATTAAGAATACGTCATACAAGTATGGAGATACATCATTGCAAGTTTTATGTTGGGTCATAGATAGTTATTATACGCAATATAAAATCATATAACTAAATACGGGATTGTAAAATGTTCAAAATGGGCCACAGCTGAGGCTGCATCTTCTGCTTCCTTTGGGTCATTGCCAGGTTTAGGAGTGCTTTAATATTCAACCTGAACTTTCTTTTATCATATTCTTCTCATTACGCTACATATATGTAAAATGAAAGAAAATAACTCTACATGTACGCCAATCCCTTCAGCTTACCCTTGCCTTTAATACAAAACAGAGGATTTCAAGACTATATACATCAGGTGTTTTCAGCAAAGTAGCAGCAGCAGCAGCAAATCATAGACATTTGTCACTCCTTGGAGCTGTCTGACAGTTCTGACAATTCATTAGGCTGGGCTGAAAAGAGGTTTAGAAAGCAAAGGAAGGATCGCAGGTAGTGGAGTTGCTTTTGCATGATCCAGTAATAGCTGATTTGTATCATTTTGGGTGATGGATACACCGTTCAGATTAAACTCAGCTGAATTTTTCCCCTTTATTCTTCTCTTTTTTTCTTTCTCTTTTTCTTCCAACAGGAGCTGCTGGGTACACTAGTCTAGATTTAGACCTCAATTTATCCCGACCAGTAGATGCCAAGGAAATTCTTTCTGGTAGCTACTGATATTTGTGGCTTACCAGAGCTAAGGAGAAGTAAAGTGAGTTTTGCTATTCAGTTTCTACCTAGTGAGGCTTTTCTTTTTCGTCGTGTTTGAGTTCTATACTTTTCTGTGGCTATACCATGACATGTGCCATTCTTCAAAGTCAGAGTCCTTCCCACCTGAATGTATGCAAACCAAACCTGTGACTTTGTTCAGCGATAAGTGCCTCCATTATCCCACTCCTTCCACTTACCGATTTGCTTTTGAGACTCATACACAAGCAATTTCATGACTTGAAGGCAAATCTTTTGCCATAATGCTGAATCTGCAGAATAGGCCACCTGGAAAATATTTGTTCTTCTGTTGGAAAACATTTCCCTTTTCCAGGTTGGTGGACTGTCTCAAATCATACAACAATGTAAAATGCCTGTGTCAGATTCGGAGTTGATGAGGCAATGCTGTCCAGCCGGAGAGTATCCCCGGGGTCAGGCAGATGATGGTCTCAGGGATCAGCAATATCACAGAGCCCACTTAGCCCTGCAGAGGATGAATAGCTTTCCATCGCCGTTCTATCTATTTTATAGCTGCCACAGAAGAAGCAGTTTGAGACTGATCCTGACCCAGTAGTATTACATGTAGGTCCTACAAGAGCAATATTTGCTCTTGATGACCATTGGAACATACTCGTTTAAAGAACTGCAACATACTGCTAAAAGACGCCTTTTTGTTTGGGGTTTTTTTGGTTTTTTGGGTTTTTTTTTTTTTTACACATAAAGTCTCCCAGACCCTCAAAGACATCGGTAAAGTTCTAAATACTTTCTAATTTGTACCTTTTTTTCTTCCCAGAGGTTCAAAGTGATGACAGCACTGCCTGGCCATCCATCTCGGACGCAATCCCTTCAGGCAGGGTTGCCTACCTGTCCCAGCCAACGGCTTTGCTGCTTTTAGCTGCTGAATACTCGGAAAGATCTGAACCAGGCTTTTTAGCTGGACAATCCCAGAACTAACTGCAAATGATGTTGGCGTTCTGCTTCTTCCAGCTTGTCTTTATGGTCCTGAAGTCACCCCACTGTGGAAATAAAGGTATTTCTCGCCCTGTGGTCCTACGTGTAGGACTAGGCAGTTTAGAGCGATTAATAATGACACTTGTGGATGCTGGTTTCTGTGTCGTGTTGTCTGATGTGCCTCTGTATTTGCTTGTAGGTTGTGTGATTTTTGCAGTTGGTTGTGAGCTGCGGGCTGCCCTTGCTGGTTTGTTATTCCGGAGTTGTGCGTGGTGGGTTGGACTGTTGGCATTGATTATTTTTAACAGTGAGTCAGACACTGAATTACAGGATCCTACCCATGGCTACAAGAACAAACAAAGAAACAAACGGCTGTCCTCTCCTTCCCCTGACATAAGTCATATTTTGTCTCCTATGACCTCCACCGGCCCTTTAAATTTTGTATCAAACATTAGAAAGAAAGAGGTCAAAGTAAGAGCCCTGTTGAAAAAAAACCCAGAGCCAACCCAGATATGAACTATGGGAACTTGTCATCTTATCATCCTAATTGAAGTCATTCTGCACTGTATGACAGTCCATCATATATTCTGCCAGTCAGTGTGTCATACATGATGTGTAACGAGAGAGCTCATAAACCCAGAGGGGAAGCCCCTTCTTTTTTATTACTTTATTTGATCATTTTCATAAAAATTCCCCTTGCTCAATACAGAGGGACATGTTTATTAGCCCCATTAAAGCTTTGTCCATTCATTTGACACTGTGATTTACACAGCTTTACCCACAAAAGAATCCTATTATTTCCAGTCTAGAGAGGTGTCTTTTTTATTGTGTGATGAAAAATAAGTATTTAATTCCACAGGTGAAGGCAAGGAAAGAGGAGGATGTTGTCAGAGGCTCAGAAGTAAACAAAAGGATGCTTTAGGTATAATTGACTCAGAGAAAGAAAACATTCCCAGTAAATATAGAAAAATAAATAAATAAAGATGATCTTCCCAAGGAGTGGGAATTGAACCGGGCTCAGCTGAACTTTTTTTTTTCCCCTGTGTGCCTTCATTAAAAACAGCGGAATTTGGCAAAATTTCCCTCTGTGTTCTACTCATGAATGTTTCTAGAAAATATCAGCTTTCATACGCAAATATTCTTGAAGTGAAATTGGTGGCTTCCTTTGAACACAGCTAGTGCATCAAATCCCATCTGCTTTTCCTACAACACGCCCACTCATTATCTAGCTTATTTGGCTTTATTTTATTTTTTTAAATGAACACAAATTAAGCTATTTAATCAAATATGTACATGATTACATGGCATTTTTGCATAAGAGTTATACACCCACGGAAATCATTAATCACAGATAACAACACTATGTTAAAATTAGACATTTTGCTTGCTTTCTTTTTGTGTGTGTGTGTGCTTTTCAACATAATATCCTGCGTAGCTCTAATTTCACCTCTACTCTCATTTGAATAAAGCAGGATTGTTTTACATCAAATTATTCATTTGTCTGTAGCTCTGATAATTGGTATTTATGTTTAGGCTTGATCTCAGAGGAATAATAATATGGGACTTGAAAATAAAATTGGAATGGATCAGGTCTCCTTTTTTTTTTTATTTTCCCCCCTTTGCTTACACAGAATGTCACCACGGATG
>NW_010536772.1:7470-8080 GCF_000687285.1 Phaethon lepturus | reverse complement strand
GTGTCACAGTGCAGGACAACCTAGAAGATGACAGGTATTTCCAGGCATAGCAATGACGAGATCAAATTCCCCTCAACCTGCCTTGTTTGCTGATCTTTTAATCAGATTCAACTTCACTGCAGCTACAGCACAAGGTTCCGTGACAATGTATGACAGCATGCGACAGAAAAATATTTTGTTGGGTTTTGGTTTTTTTTTGCCATTTGATGCTATTTCAGATAAATCTGAAGCCCCAGCAGCATCTGATAAATTTACCAAACTATTTTCATGGAGGTTTTTAAATGTGCATAATTGAACTGGAGGGTTTGGGGTTTGCATTCATATGTTTGTAGTGGAATCCAAACAGGAAATCTGGGAAATGATCTAAACCCTTTGAGGTTAACATGCCATGAAAGAGCATCGACGACTGAAGAGGACATTATTAAAAAGCAGCCAACCTAGCTAAAAAAGAACCACTGTGTGAAGCAAGAGCCCACAGAACAACACCCAGGGCTGTTTGTGATCCCACAGGGATATGTATTTCATCCCCTGTCTTCATCTCTCCAAATTTCCTCTGAACTGCTTCTGAGCTGCATTCTTGAAAAAGAAAAACACCAGCAACTGCTGAATG
>NW_010536772.1:0-7439 GCF_000687285.1 Phaethon lepturus | reverse complement strand
TCCCTACAATCTGCTTCGCATTCCTCTCACACCCGTGTTCTCGCAGTGTCTTGGGGAAATGCTTGGATCAAAGATAAGAGAGAACAAGGAAAGGAATGAAGCAAGAGGCAAACAACAAAACAAAACCACCCCCCACTCAAACTTTTTGACTAAACTCCTCTGTGAATCGTGTGCATGATTACAGCAAAGTTAAAACTGCCTTCTTCTTCACCAGTACTTAATTCCTGCTTTTAAAATCAGGCTCCCTTTGATCTTGGGGATTGAAATGATCTGGAAATGAAACAGCCATTGCTTTGCAGAAAATCTGGATAGGGGCCCAGACATGGCTTTTACCTGGAAGGCTTCCAAAACAGGATGAAATTTCTCTAGTTTCAGAACAAATTGCAAGGTTTTTTCTCTATGTCTAGTCCAACTGTGGAACTCTAGCCCTGATGTCTGCTGGTTCCCAAAGCACAGATGTAATAACCTCAAAGGTGAACTGAGAGCGTTATTTCCCCATCTTCTCCCTCTGTCTCTCCTCCAAGGGTCAAGGGCTGGGAGAATTTTATTGAAGTGAAGGCTTAAAGTTCTGGGCAAACTTAAGTTGAGGAGACAGTTGGTTGTAACCCAGGCTAGATGCAGCCATGTGAGGGTTGGAGAGGACAGAGGACCAGAAGCATCTGTGACATCTGGATCCTATTGCAGACACAGAAATATCTGCCTCGCTTCACATGACCGGGTCCCAGAGCCAAAAGGGCTGAGAAATGTGGTTAAGAGACACTGAAGTAGGCTTTGCCCTAGAAAATAACTCCCACTGAGAAAGCAAGCACATCAGTATTTCTTTTGAGTGTGTTTCTTTTAGTTAGTATATTTCCATATGTTGCACGAATTTTCTTTTATTGGGGCTTGTAAGTCCATCTGCTACATGTACTGGGAGCGCCTGAGCTGGCAGATCCCTACCCTGTGCTGTTACGGAGACCTGGACTGCCCTCACAAGAACAGGTAGGTGGTTGGATAGTGACAACTTCTCCTCAGCTGACTTTTTAATGAGATGAACTTCTCAAATCAACCAAGGCAACCAGGTTACTTACTGTTAATAAGCTCCTACAGTGCCATTTTTTTACGTTGCAAAATGAGTATGGGCTCTGATCTGAAGCACAGCAGCCCGCAAAAACCTCTCTCTTTCCGTGTTTTTCTGGTCACTGCCCACAGCCTACTCTGAGCTGTGGGATCTGACAAATTGGTCATCAGTGGGCATTCAACTTGTGCTGGATGGCCAGTCGCCGCGCACTGCAAAAACCCTGACCTAGGAAGTGTCAAGGAGAAAGGATGCCTGGGCATCAATACTAGGCAAAAAAAAGCGCTGAAATATCATCGTTTGCCAAGACAATAAGAATCGCTTTCCCTTGCATGTGTTATTAAGGAACTGGGGAATAATTATCTGCTTTAATACAAGCTTTCTCCTTCTGCATGATTAACTTCACTGATATCAACAGAGAGTGCGATGACTCCGAAACGACAGCTCCCGGTAGCAAGTTCTGGGATTAGCAAAACCAGGTTGTCACTTTCCCCCAGCGAGGAACAGCCAGTCACTTTGCGCGGAGCGCCGGGTCCTGCGGCAGACATCTGACAGCCGAAGCGTGCCGCAAGTCCAGCCTCCTGCCAGGTGCCTCTCAGGTTGGGCGTGCAGGGCTACCTGCTTCAACAGGAGACCCGGTTTCCTGATGCAGCACCGTGTCATTTTGGCTATGCAGTTTCCAGACTGAGAGCACTCGGTCCTCTCCTGCTGCGAGCCGGGGATCTCTGACCAGCCCCGCTGCAAGGCGCAGGGCTCTGTCTCTCCTGATTTCGCTGTTCTTTACAGCAGTGCGCAATGCCTTGAGCTGAGTCTAAAACACTCTGTACCTTAAAAAGCCTGGGTCTAACGGTAGCCCTATCTCTGACTACTCAACGTGCAACGTGACAGTGCATACACCAGCGCGTGGAAGCGATGGAGGGAGAGGTAGGACAAACGCGCAAGAGAGCGAGTCGGAGCAACGGCATGAAACAACCAAACAATCCTTTCATCCTTACTAAAGTTGTAAAAGGTCTGTCATGGTTTCTGTGGAAATTAATCAATATATGGAAAACTGCATAGCAGCTGTGGGGACAAGGGGAACCTGCTTATAAATTAAAGAAAGCTACTGTGAGTGTGCAGATCTGTCTGGGGAAACCGCTGGGGCAGACTAGCTGGGCTCAGGGGAGCCAGGACAGGGTCCGTAGAAAGGGATCCTTCAGTAAAGTCCGTATTTTGTCAATGTCAAAATACGTAGGAGCTGTAAAACAAAGCAAACGGTGCATGGAAGCAAAATAGAAATTTAGTCCAGCACCACGTTCCTTTGAAAATGACATAATCATTTTAAAAAGATGATGAGATACATGTATACTTTTTAAGAAAAATAAGAGGTGAAAAGACTGATTCTCAAAACCTGTGAAATATACAGTGGCGAGTTACTGAGGATTGGGAGGGGGGTGTTTTTGTAATTCTGTAGGCATCTCAGTCCTCTGGTGAAATGATGTATGGGGCAATCGTCTGGTAGGGGCTGATGGGATGTAAATGAAACTAATTAAGGAAATGTCAAACATAATTAATAAAACAGGTTTAAGTTGCAAAAGCACTGTCAGCTGAATGAATGGGGAAGAATGCCGCGTTCCCATTGTTTTGGGGCTTGCGTGCTTATTTTTATTTATTTATTTATTTATTGCCTACCCCCTTGCCCTCCCACCAGTTTTCCAGTTGCACCATTCAATTATATCTCAGAAAGCTCTTGGTAGCTTCTCACATTTCCACCTTGCCCCCCTTCTGAGCTGGGGTCCCATAGAATAAGAAGAATATAAATTTGCCCTGTCGGCTTGCAGCCTGGGAAGAAGAAGGAAAAAAAAAAAATTAATTGCTAACTCCTCGTCTTCCCTAAGTACTACAGGACATTAACATAACCAATTTGTTTGAACTCCTCACTGGCTGCTTAATAGAGCATCTGACCAGCTGATAAGGCCTGGGTGCTGCTGCTTATGATACCTTGTTATTAGCATTTTCATAATATTCCAGTATTACAGCCCCATGATTCACTAGCCTCCATTCATTATTGATAAGTACAAAAAATAAATAAAAAGGGTTTATAAATAGCAAAGGGGGGTGAGCGACCTATAATTACGGCAAGCAAATTAGGGTGCATGGCAGAGTCAGTTACATTTGCCTAGGAGTAATGATGCTCAAGAACTTTTTCTCCCCAGGGACCAGAAAAATAATGGATTCCCTGGCAGCTGCAGATGGGCTAGAAAGGCTGTCACCCAGGACACTGTTTCTATAAGTTAGGCCTAGCATATGGCTCTGTGTCCTGCCTGTAGCCACCTCCAGATACTGCAGTTTCAATGAAAAGAAATAAATACGTAACTAAAATAGCCCCTCACTGGAAGGTGGTGGTGAAGGGCTATGAGGAGGAGAAAGAAAGCAAACAGCCGAAGTGAGTGTGCTCAGAAGTTTCCGTTCAGAGCAGTCCTCGCATCTCAGGGACCACGCAGGGGTAACAGCCTTAAAACCAGAGGCTGTTCAGCTGCATCACTGAAGAGAGAAAGATGAAATGTGATTTCTGCTGAAGTAAAACCTTTTCCATGTTGCAGTCCAAGACAGTCATACGTACACACCAAAGCCTTCAGCCTTAGATGATTAAAATCATGGTCCCAGTTGAAAGTAGGAGCTACTGGAAATAACCACTGGATACTTTATAATTTAGTCCCTGTGGTTTTATTTCCATTAATCCAATCAAAGACCTTTTTTCTTTACTAATGAAACTGGAATGAAACACAAAAGGGAGGCTGACCTGTTAGCAGGCGACTGTTTCTTCTAAGTTATTCATTAAAAACACCCTAATGCTGTGATGCTAAAGGAGGCTGCACCTACTTCTGTATAAATTAAACATAAGCGAGTCGGTTGCGAGGAAAAAGAAAAAGGTTATTTCTTCTAACTCCAAACCATTGTACAGCATGCATGTATTGGAAACTGAACCCGTGCGGACATTTTGGATATTAGGAAAAATTTCTTCACTGAGAGAGTGGTCAGGCATTGGAACAGGCTGCCCAGGGAGGTGGTGGAGTCGCCATCTCTGGAAGTGTTCAAAAAACGTGTGGATGTGGCGCGTCAGGACATGGTCCAGGGGACATGGTGGTGCTGGATTAATGGTTGGACTTGATGATCTTGAAGGTCCTTTCCAACCTTAGTGATTCTGTGATTTGCAGAGGGCTGGGTACTAACCCTTGCATACCAGCTGCCCCCATCGTTTTCAATTCCAAGTAGCTCTGAACGGCCAATTTAATGGTGGGCACCAATATTCCCAATGTTTTGCAGTCAATGGACTTTAGATAAGAGAGGAATGGGCCTTGGTTTGGCCTTTTTTGTTAATGTCAGAGTAGGCTCATAAATAGAAGGGAAAACTTGAGCAGAAAAACTACAGTTTGCACGTCTGCGCCCTTTAATTTTTCTTTATTAAATTTAATTAAATTATTAGTGAAACTGGTTTTGGCATTATATTGTTGATTTCCATCACTCAATCCTTCTATTGGGAACTTACTTTGAAGAATGTGCCACTGGTATTTCTTGAAAAAACACTATCTGAAAACACCAACCTGCCTACAAACTTCAGTTTGTTTTTCAGTTTTTCCAACGTTACTTTCAGATTCTCCCAGCATCTCTGTGGTCCAGCATTATTAGCAAGTAAGTATCCACTCTGGACTGCATTCTCATCTGAATATACAATTCTTGAGCACTTTCCTGCATCTTATCAAAAAACGGAGAGAGGATATTTATCAGAGCGACCTTGCAATTAGCCACCCTCAACTGCCTGTGCCTGGAGCCTAGTCCATTTTGATATATGCAACAAAAAGTCCAAACTGAAACTTATTCATCTTTATGCTCTGAAGTCTGGCAAGGTTTACGAAGTAGACACAAGCTTGGCAATACCCCCTACTGCAGCAAGCTTTCTCCCCAGACCATCCCCAGCCCTGCACAAGCCTGAGCCTGGGTGTGAGCCGTCCGTCCTCAACACATGCATCCATCGTACAGAAGGATCCTTAGGCATCCCGTAGGCTCTGGTCTGCCTTAAACCTCATGTCAACATCATCGAAGAGAAATAGAAATTTAAACTGACGCAGACTTGCTTGTCTCTTCCTTTGTGTTTAAACACAGATGGTTGCTTTTGTTGTGCCGCCGCAGTTCAGCCAATGCAAGCAGCAAAGTACTTAGCTGGAATATATATCTCGTCTCTTCTCCAAACATTCACAGGTTTTTTGTAGCTGAAGTATCATTCTCAAGAATATATACAGTGTTTTCATGCATCTTGATCTAATCCATTAGTCCTTATAATTTATTGTCAACTGCTAGGACGTAGGAGCCATGACAGCTTTAAGTAAAGCGTCTAAGCAGGCATCTGCTTTGTATAAATTATAGGAACTTTGGTCGCGCAAGTTTTCAGAGAGAAACAAAGGTCTTTTACCAACGCCTGTAGCTTTTGGGATAGTGATTTTTTTTTTACTGTAAGAGGCTTTGGATCTTGGAAACAGTAATAGAGCAAATCTATGAACTATCTGCAGACTTGTTATTTACGTTTGTATTTGGTATTGTGCTAATGGCTCCAAGGCAGGAGGAACATGATTGACATGGGGGTTGGGAGCTGGAAAACACTTTGTTAGTCTCAAATCAGCTCCTTGGAGGCTAAAGCCCTGATTAACTCTAACTGGAGTGGATTGTCTTAATCTGACTGCTGTAGTATTTTACGTCTAGTCATTTAGGCTTATTTCTGTAAATACTTAGATAAGCTTGAATCAATTACTTCAATGTCTCCCTTTGTCTCTTACCATCAGAAATGGCATGGTGTCATGATATAAGTACGCAGAACAGCAGGATCAGGGAAATGATACCTTGTGCACACAGAGCAAGGAAGATGTGTGTTAAACGAGAGAAAGACATCGCCTTGGAAGATGGCTTCTCATATGCAAAGAAGGATTTTCACATTCTTGCTCAGTGTCTCTCAAAAAGAAAAACTTACAACCAGGAAGGGTTGCAAAATCAATGTTATTCTGAATGTTAGACTTTCCCAAAGGCCTTTCTCTCCTCTTTTGATCACTCCTCCTGGCTTTTGACTGGCTCTGAGACATCTGACGGGACAGCAGGACTTTTGCCGGTGATACACACTTGACCAAAGGTCTGATGCGCATATGCTCTTGTTGCCTTCTCACTTGTGCTGCTTAGATTAATTTGGCTCATTCACGGAGCTTTATGCATTGCACATTTCCTGACTAAAACTGAAGAAGTCTGACAGAGCAAACTAATTGAAACACAGTACTCTGCATCTCACTTTGGCACCACCGTTCCATGCCGGAGCCGCACGGTTCAAAGTTAATAGAGTGCCATGTCACGGATGCCACTCACTGAGGTGAAATGCAACGCAATGGTGGACAAGCCTGGTGAGTGGTTTTCCTCTTCAGAAGTAGCTTGGAGACATGGCTTCGCTCTCTTTAGTACCTCTGGATGCACAAAGGCATAGCTGTGAAGGTGATGGGATCATATCAAATCTACCCGAGTGCAAGAGCTTTGGTTTAATTTTTTTTTCTTATATCAATGGCTGGTCTCAGCTCTAATTAACCTACTCCCCTATCAGTCCATTCCCTCCCCACATGCCATCTTTTCCCCTTCCTCTCTGTGATCTCCATTTCACTGCAGAGATGGCCCGGCAAAGAGACGTTATTCTATTTAGAAGCCGAGCACCTCACTAGGGGTGACAGGCCTGTTTTTAGGTCATTTATCTAATTGCTCTTTGCAGATAAGAATTAATTAGCCCGATTATTTTTCTTAGTTTTTGGATGGGTTCCCCACCTGGAGAGAAGAAATTCCTCTATGTCAGTGATTAATTGCTGAGCCAGAAGCTTTCTGCCTTGCATTTGTAATAAATGCCGACTGGTTCTTTAGCTCGCATTAGGAACCAGGCAGATTGTGGTTAAAATGCACAGGATAATAAAGCATTTGTACAAACAAGATCACTGTCATTAGATTTTGATTAAATATTTTAATTTATCTGGAGGTTGAGGGACTGCGGGAATCAAAAGGTTTAAGGTCTCCTATTCCCACCACTTTCTGATGAGAGCCGCCCTATAGCCCTTTGATCTAAAACAGATGAACCTCATGGCAATGCTTCAATTCAGGATTTGGCACAGCTGGTTTGTCTCATACTGGTCTGAGTGCTCGGAGGGTCGTGAGCGTGCAGCCAGCTCAACTCGGCTGTGATAACATTTTGTGAACTACAATGGAGCAGGAGTTTGGTTGAGCTGAGGGAGGACAGGTTAAGATGTGTGTATGAAATTATGACAGGTTTATATCCAGCTGAATTGAACACAGTAGAAGCCCTTCCCTTCCCTTCCCTTCCCTTCCC
>NW_010536771.1:22285-23120 GCF_000687285.1 Phaethon lepturus | reverse complement strand
GCCGCCCTCTCGCGGGCTGCCGGGCCGGCAGCCGGTGCTGGGGAGCTCCAGGCAACCTTACTCCCGTAGAGGAAGGAAAAAAAAATTAAAATAAATCCGGGCTAGCCACTGCTCTCCGGGCAAATACCGACCTTTTCAAACGCAGGGCGCACGCATGTCGACATAGCAGAAGCAGCACTTTTTTCCCCCTTCCCCCTCTTGTTTTCCCCATTATACATTCATTTATGGATGTATTTGTATGCACTTCCTACCGCTGGGATACGCAGGTGTCATAGCACAGACAGAAAGCTCCTGTTAGAGGCAACCAGAACAGATGAACCTATTGTGGGTCTGCCGTAGTGTTTAGTTAGAGGTCTGCCAAAGCAAACACGCTCTCCCTTCAAACCTAACACTCACCAGGCACCGGCTCTCCCGGGCAGCTTGCTGGAGAAAGCGCCACGTGCGAGAACTTTCCCGTGACAGTACACTGTCACTGGTTTCAGACACCAAAACCCCAGACAAAGCTGCCCTGCAGACCCAACTTGCATATGTTGTTTAGCGGTTCTTATGATAAAGAAATTCTCCCTTTTGTAGCGAGGCTCCAAGAATGAAGGCAACCTGGAGCCAGTCGGAGATTTCGGACAGTGGTTTACATCATGTGACTTCATCTGGTCAAAACTACAAGGACCGTTGGTGTCCCTGCCCTGCCAAAGACTTTTTGTGTTGCCTTAGGCAATGTCCATGTTGCTGGACTCGAGCTGGGTGCCCGGACACCTCTGAGATGTTGAGCTAGGGCCCCAGGTTCTCACCTGGAAAACAGGTGCCTCTCTGCTCTGCTTGCGTCCAGGACTGAGTG
>NW_010536771.1:0-22254 GCF_000687285.1 Phaethon lepturus | reverse complement strand
AGAGTGAGAGGACTCAGCTAGTGAGACTGGAGCTATGAAAACTACCGTGACAAAACTTTAAGCATCACAGGCTGAAGTGTCTCCAGAAGGAAACACACTGCCTACCCGAGCCCTGGCTGCACTCTGTCACCCACTCAGGAACCACATCAGGTGAATTTGCACTAGAAAGAAAGGTTTACATCTTCCTGACTCACCTGGACAAAGATGATCCATTCCCATTATCTGAAAATCTAGGATAAACACAAACTTCACTCAGCCATTATTTGTATAGTTGGATGTGCATATTGCAATAGCTGGATGGTCTGAGATGTTTTCAGGCTGTTGTGCTCTGTAGCCATTTCTTGTTTGGCTGCAGGCTTCAGGGCTACAGCAACAAGAAAGGCTGCAAACCAGCAGCAACAAGGAAGTCCACGCTTGCACCCCACCTGGCCCCAGTCTACGGGGGACCAAGGACCATGGAGCGGCTAGGGGAGTGGACAACATTTGTTCCACTAAATTAATGTTTCCGTGGAAATGGAGTGCAGGAGCTCTTCAGACGTCATCTCAAGAGAAAATCCTGTTTATCTGCTATTGACAAGCCCCGTGGATCAGTGGCACCCAGCTTTCCAGCTCTCAGGACATCTGTGCAGCTGCACCTCAGAGCTTGACAGCGGTTTGGGCATCATGAGGAAATAGCACTGCAGAGTTGCTGGTCTTGGACGGTACAACACGGAAAGATGGTAGCAAACAAATGAGTGTTAGTACAAAAGGTCTGGAGGATATAGCCATGGCACTAGAGGGACCTGTTAGCATTTTACACTGAGTTATTTTTCCACAGGAGTAAATGTAGCCCAAATGTCAAGGGTAAGGAGGCACCGCAGAAACAACTCCAGTATAAAAACCACTCACTGGCCAGTGCTGAAAACCCTCCACAAGGGTTTATCATAGGCAATAACAATGTATTTCAGTGTCTTCATTGTTAGGTATAATAGCCAAACAGAGGTATGAAAGACCCAAGCTGACACTCTGGTTGAAATCTATTGCTCTGCCAAATCATTGTATAACCAGTCACAGCTAAACAAGAGATCACTAGTGTGGCTATAAATTGTGTATGTACATAAATAAATAAACAGGCAGTCTTGTGCATTCAGCTTTACCATCACATCATGTGGTTTCTCTAAGACACTTTTGAGGGCTTCTGAGTATTTTTTCTCACGCTCTCAAATCTTCAGCGACATCAGGATTGTCAGTTTTTCACCAGGTTGAAAAGCACTAACATTTCGTTCTGCTGAGTCCAGAGAATGCGCTTGGGTGCATTTGGGCTGCATCCGTTTTAGAGAAAGGGATCCAAACCATATAGAAGAGGCAAGATTTTGGACGAAAAGTAGAAGAGATGTCCCAGGCATCTGTGGTCACAAAATAACCAGTTACCAGCCTTTACTCACCACACTCCTCTGGGCCTGAAATTTCAGTCCTGCCTCCGAACTGAAATCTCCCCTGCAGCTTTACTGTTGTGCATCGTTAAAAAGCCTCTGCTTTTCAGCCCAGTGTGGATGTAATTATTGCTATCTATTCTCATTTGTAGTACACTTTGGTATCTTAGGGAAACAAGAGAGCAAATGCACACATGATTATCCATAGTTTTCATATTTTCTGGATGAATGGAGGGAGCAGCAGGATACTAATCACATCTATATGAACCTTTACATTATATTTGCTCCATCTCAGTCACTTTGGTGTTCGTTATTGCTTTCCCTTTCTTCTGCTTGATGCAGTGACGTAGACTTGGACACTTTGTGGTTCCTTTAACAGGCTCAGTGCAGCAAAGTGCTTTCGGCTTACGCATGCTCCTGTTGATTTCAGGGAAGGAAAAGCAAAGTTAAGGGCATCTGCACTAGTGACCGTTTGCTGACTCAGTCCTTCCAGTTTTGCTCCAAATCTTTGTAAGAATTCATTTACTTGCATTTAATGTAGGCCTGTAACCGTCTCCTCCCCTTAAAAATGGCCCTTTGCCACAATTTGTATCTACAAAGAGTGAAGCACAGCTGTTTTCCCCATCTTCTTTCATAAACTCAGTGCCAGGATCTGAACTTTAAGTGAAAACACAAAAAAACAGGAGAGAAAGGGAGGCTTGGGAGGTCACCATGGAAAGATAACATGACAAAGGGATGAAAGACTTGGCAGGCCTGAATATTTTTTTTTTTTAAATCAGATCATCCTGACTCTGTTTAGGTATTTGTATGCATATTGCACAGGTGGTTTACTTTTTCATATCGTTAATGACATTAAACATAAGTTACTAAACATCCACCAGAAACAATGAAATTTGGCATTAAAAAGACATCTAATTTTAAGTTATTCTGTTTCTGTGGACACCGTGTGGTCCAAAAAAAGGCTCAGCATGCCTCAGCATCTTAGAAATGGGCTTTTCAGATCATCCAGCTCTCTGATCTGTGCCCGTTGTTCCAACTGCATCCAGTGCCCAGGAGCCCTGAGAGCCACCAGTCACAAAAGCCCCGCAGAGCCTCAAATCCGAGGTTAAAGCAAGCAAGTGAGTGGGATCCTGGTATTGCCTGGTCCATGTTAAAGGCATGTTTGTGTGCTGAGCCTCAGATGCATTGAAGGAAATTTAATTCTTTTACCCACCTAAAGACCTCAGTAAGAGATATTTACCAACAAGCTGTTATCTCTAACTTCCCCTAAATAACTTACCTTGAGGAAATTTTTCTGGAGGGCTCTGGACCAGTACTTCCTTGGACCGGTGTGACATCCATAGCAAAATCCCAGAAGACAGCAACGGTTGTCTACCTCCTGTAATGGAGGTGTGAGCTCCTGTCCTCCTACCCTCTCCAACACGGGGGCTTTAACAGCACACAACAGGCCTCTGCAGAGGTTGCAGTAGCTAAAATACCAAAACAGTCATTGGCCAATCATTGGCAAAAGCCAAAAGAAGGCCTCAGGTCAGCTTCTCAGCTTCATCACATCACGCCTTCCCAACGAAGGTCTCTGAGGCCAGCCATTAGCTTTAACAGATTGCTTTAGGCCTCTTTGCCAACACACTGTGTGGCTCTGGAGAGGTACTAGCTGATCTTGTTTTACCTGCTTAGCATGTCTTCTACTATCACAGATAAAATGTCTCACCCTGTTCCTTCTTATCGTAGGAACAAAAAGGTCTCCACTAACAATCCTGTCAGTCCATGACCTCTTGACTTGGTTTATTTTTCCTCTATTTCCACGCACGTACCAGCCACATGTGGTCTGCTGCTGGTTTAAGGAAGACCGAGCCTTTCTGCCAGAGTCCAGCTTATTAATACCAACATAAAAATTCAGAAAGTAATGCCAAACAAATTTTACATAAGCTAACTGTCTCTCTAGAGCTCTTTCCACCCTTTAACTCTGACCTGTCTTAATTTCTCCCCTCACGACTCCTTCCAATAGGAGGCAACCATCAGACAAGACTGACCAACCTTTGGTCTGTGTCCTTACAGGAACAGACCATCTGCAAGAAATGTAGTGGTCTTCATCTGGCCAACACAAAACACCTCTACACTTATTGATGCTGGTGTAATTTTTGTTGGGGTTTCTGGTCATTACATTGCACTCAATTGATTAAACAAGGAATCTCAATTTTCAGTACTTTTGCTGTTATCTGGAGCCCCAGCTTGACTACGATCTCTAACTGGAACCATGCACATGAGACATACCCCACTGAAACAGAGCATTTGTTGCAAATGAGAAGAACAAAACCATAACACAATAGAAAGCCCATAGCATATTTATCAGTCTGAGAGAAACCAAAGCCTAAGTGATAAACCTGGCTCTTTTTTTGTAAAAGCATAATCCTAAAATGGCTTCTTCAGAGGTATAGTTTCCAACCCTTGGGAGCAGACCGCAATGGAGATTACTCACATTCTTGCTTTGTCAGCAGCTTCCAGGTTCAGTGCCATATTCTCACTGGTACCAGTGAGCATCACTCCTCTACAGCCAGGCCCAGGCAATGTCACCTAGATCTAGTCCAGTGGCTTTTCTCAGATGGGTGCTTAATTTTTTTTCACCAACTGTCTAACCCTATAAAAGGCCGTACAGCTTTCTGCTTATCAGTATTTGAGAAGGGACAGTGTGGGTTCCTCATCTCAGGTGTTCTTCAGACTCTTTTCGGTATCCATTGGATATTTCTTCCAGACAGTGCTGTCAGGTAGACTTAAATAAGATGCACCGAAGTGAAAGCTATTATCAGAAGTAGATTATTTTATTGATCTCTACATTCATTTGCCACATAGACATTTGGGCTCTGAGAAAAGTCAGTCAGAGGTTTTGGGTTTTTCTACATTACTCTTTTTTCTTGGTAATCCACGTCATGCATGAGAAATAAGGGTTACAAGTGTAATCAAGCTTGAAATGATCAGTGGTGTCCACTGATGAATTAATAGTGGACAGTGATCCAAATCATGGAGTTTAAGCCTTTTTAGTTCAGCAATTCATTAGCTGAATACAGGCGTTTTTCACTACAGCAACCAGTTAACTTTCTGTGCAGCCCGCCAAACAAGTCATCTCAGGGTGTAGCTCTGGCAGCACGGGGGGTACTGCCCCACATGAGAGCACAAACCAGAAGAGCTGAGGAGGAGAGGGCATGCGCAGAACCTGAACCTACATTAATGATAGCATTGCTACACAACCGTCACTTCACTCATTGATGAGGACTACATCTAACCCAGGTCATCCTGGGCACTTCTCTCCTTGTCCTTCTTTACCTTGGGCTCTCATGAGCTAGTAAGTAACCCCAGAGACGTCCCGAGGTTTACTGTGTGGGGACTCAACGCAGATGCTCGGCTGCGCCTTGACCTTCAGTAGAGGTGTCCCCCCACGCTCACAGGTCAGCACAGCCCAATTTTCATGCCCAGTGCTGAAGCCAAGAAGATGAGAGGACTCCGCTTTCCTTCAGTTCAACAGATATGACAACAACTATTTGCAGAACTGCTTCAAGAGTGCTGAAGCATTTGAGATGTGCACACCAGCTAATGTGCCAGTGCTTTCTCTAAACTCTTCCCCAGCAGGCTGCTTTTCTTTAACCAAGCTCTATCATCTTGCTGTCCTCTTGCATGAACAACTTGCTCTCAGTTGGAAACGTAGAACTGAATTTTGGTTTATAGCAAACTTATTCTCACTTAGCTAGTAGCTTGATTTAGCATAGCCTAGCATACTTAGCTGGCCACTCTGCAGCAGTGTGCAGGTGAAACCACGAAGTATATGTTAGAAAACTGCCCATTTTTAATGCTTACACCTGATAACCCCAAATAGAGCTCTTCACACAAAACAAATATTACCAAGAACCTTAAAACATGAGATTAGACCGTGTAAGATAATGCCATGCATGAAATACAGAAATGTTGGGGAAAAAAGTAGTTCTTTGTTCCCTCCCTGGGGGAGCGGCTAATTTCTCTCAGCACTGAAAGCTGAAGAGGCAGAAATGACCAGGCAGCTTCCAGTGCCGGCCCACAACTCTCTCCAGACCCCTCTCCTTCCCCTTGTCTCCCTCCACTCGCTTCTGACACCCTGCCCCGGGCTCTGCAGCGCTGCAGCAGCCGGAGCTGGGCCACGCCTGGTGCCCTGCCCGGACCCCCACGCTTCCCCCGGCAAGCGGGAGTGGGGCAGCTCAGGGCCGGAGCCCAGCTCCAGACAAACCCAGTTAATGGCTTCTTGTCTGCAGCATTCATGGCCCTGGAGCATCAGTTAGAAGGAGTGTGCAAATCTCACGGCATCAGCCTAAAATATCCCTGGACAACGTTTATCAATATTAGACATGTTGCTTGGGGTTCTTCTTAGAGCACATCGAAGTGGTAAAATAATGCCCAATGCAGAAACAACATTTTTTTATCTACAGAAATTAAATATTCAATTAAAATAGAGTCGAGGTGTTGAGTCAATGCTATTGGAGGCTGGTCAGGCCCAACCTTTGAGAGAATATTCTGCTTCAAGGTGGTGCAGACCATGGTCTAGGTGGGACACAGGACTAAGAAATGCCACCAGAGCAGCTTCTGCTGTCTCTAAAGAGAGTTGCCCGGTAGGAGTCTAGAAAATACAGGTTCCCAGAGACTGTCCAAGAGAGAAAAGATCATCAGATCTTTCAAAAGACATAAGTGCTTCCAAAGTTCTTGTGGCATCAGGAGTTATGATATCTTTTGAAAGAGTTTATGACACTTTGTGTTTCATTATTGTTTATCTATCTGATTTGATTCTGTGCAAGAGCTCACTTTGGAAGGGAGTTTGAGTATGTTAACAGTATAACTGGGGGGGAAAAAAAGAAGCAAAGAAAAAAACATCACATCTGCTAATGTCTAAAGTCTTAATTTGTGTTTAAAGACTAGGAGTGTTGTTAAGACATAAGCAGTACATCTCTGGATTTTTGGTTTTCTGGCAGGAAGCCAAGCGTGAAAGAAGATGCTGAAGCCTTTACTGAAGCTTTCAGAGAATCACACTTCATCTCCTGAAAACGTGAAATACAAGACATCAGGTAGCAAAGGGTATTGCAGCAGCAGAGGGTGACAGGCTTTCTAAAAGCCTCATTATAAAGCCCCGCTCCTTATCCACCAGCCAAGGGACTGCGTGCTCCTATGCCGGAGAGCATCTTTCACAGCTGAGAAGTGACCCATCAGGAAAGCAAATGCCTCGGCTTTTCCAGCCAGCTTGTGGGAGGCAGCACGGGGCCTGAAACCCAACTCAGCTGCTTTCCTTGGAGCGGCTTTCACCCACGTGGTTTGGAGGAAGAGCACCCAGGGCATCCCATGGGCTCTCCTCCCATCTGGGACAGTGCCCTCCTTGCTCACAGCTTACAAAATTATCTCGACAAATTACACCCCTAAGGCTATTCAAAGAGTCTGCTCAGCGGGAGTGGGGACGGTCTAATCCATCCTTGATCTAGTTTGCGAAGGTAACACACTACCAAAACCCACCGATCAGAAAAAGCCCCCCCAGATCAGTCTGACAAAAGGCGTGTGAGGAGGGGAGGAGGGGAAGAGGGAAGGGGAGATACCCAAGAAGGTACCCTTCCCAAGGAAGGGAAGATAGCTGCTCGCTCCCCGAGGAGTCACTGTGAGCATGTTGCAGGTGTCTCCGGGAAAAGCAAGGGGCAGGGCGGGAAGGGGAGGCTGCTGAGGTGCAGGTACAGTCTTACCCCTGCTGAAGGAGCCTAAGTCTGCTTCGAACGGCAGGCAGGCTACGTAAGCTGGAAGGAAGCTCTGGTAAAATGGAAGGTAGGGTCAGAGAAGCTCCAAGGCTGGGAGAATAATCGAAAATGTTGCCTTTCCATCTTGCACCTCAGATGCCTCCCCCAGAGAGTGAAATATTCAATGAAAATTAAGTTACCACCAAAAAAAATGATCCTTTTCCTTTTCCTTTTCCTTTTCCTTTTCCTTTTCCTTTTCCTTTTCCTTTTCCTTTTCCTTTTCCTTTTCCTTTTCCTTTTCCTTTTCCTTTTCCTTTTCCTTTTCCTTTTCCTTTTCCTTTTCCTTTTCCTTTTCCTTTTCCTTTTCCTTTTCCTTTTCCTTTTCCTTTTCCTTTTCCTTTTCCTTTTCCTTTTCCTTTTCCTTTTCCTTTTCCTTTTCCTTTTCCTTTTCCTTTTCCTTTTCCTTTTCCTTTTCCTTTTCCTTTTCCTTTTCCTTTTCCTTTTCCTTTTCCTTTTCCTTTTCCTTTTCCTTTTCCTTTTCCTTTTCCTTTTCCTTTTCCTTTTCCTTTTCCTTTTCCTTTTCCTTTTCCTTTTCCCTTCCCTTTTCCTTTTCCTTTTCCCTTCCCTTTCCTTTCCCTTCCCCTTCCCCCTTTCCCTTCCCCTTTCCCCTTCCCACCCATATTTTCTTTTCACTTTACTGCTTTTAAAAAGAACTCACTTGACACTGAAAAATAGGAGGTATCTTTTACTTCTCCAGAGGTATCCCACCTCAGCAGAGCTGGCATCTATGCGTGCCTGCCCCCAGGCAAGCAGGGCAATCCCAGGATGTGACTGATTACCCACCAAGTTGGCAAGTTGACCAGTCCAGGCTGATGTGGGGGTTAAGTACCAGGTTTTTTGATAGAGTGACTGCGTATGACTCCAAAACTCTTTATTGTCACTGGTTTGGCTTAGATATCTTCCTTACTGTTAATTAGTGGCTAGGGTTTACCACTGAGGTTTGTATTCGTGTTCTGGGAGCAGGAGAAGAGGTTCAAGCCAGCCATGTTGGACCACAGGAATGTTTTTTCCTTAGGCCATGAGATACCTGTAATCCACTATTCAAGGTCTGTTACAACGAGCACCTGTAGCCCCTGATGTTAATTCTTTAGGTTAAGCTTAGACAGCTTATGATCTTATCCTTGAATATCTACATATAAGCCACTGGTGTCTCAACTGCCATGGTGTCTGCAACACAAGCACATGCTCTGTTGTCTTTCTCTCTCCAGATACAGCTGAGGTTGTAAACTCCCTTGGGAAATGTCATGATGCTGCATAATGTAAAGACAACCCTTTCCAATATGTTTAAGACTATGAAGTCTGTCACATTTCTGCTCATTGCCGTGTTTTCAAAATGTCTGTTAAATGCCACCAAAGCAAAGGTGAACATCGCTATTTCAATTAAAAAGACCAGCAACGCGCTCTGCTGCCGGTGAGATCAGCAGCCTCAGAAGACTTGTTCCACTTCCGTGGATCTTAGTGTTCAATGAATTTAAACAGAAACAGATGTGAAACTCCACCTCTGGCTCACTTCCCCCAGCAGCACCCCTCCTACACCTGGGCCACCACCCTGAATGCTGAAGAACCTTGAGAAAGGGACCCTGGTGGCTGCGTGACTTTCCTCCTTGGGTCTACGCAGGGCTCGTAAGTCTTGGGAAGGGGAGTCCCATGGCAGAGTGGGGTCCAACCCATGGCAAGAGCACTTCAGGGGGTAACGTCAGTGTAGGTGAGCATGTCCTCTATCCCATTCTCGGACTCCATCATGGTGCCGTGGGAGTACGGAACCTGGCAGGGCCGGCAGGGCCAGGCTCCCATCCACCAGCGCTGTGCGAGGAGCAGATAAGGGACAAGGAGGTAAGTGAACACAGTGTCCAGGTGGCCTGGGAGCCTGCTCTCGCTGCAGTCCCTGGGAGATAACCTGCCATTTGTTGTGCCACCTGTGTTTGTCCCTGCCTGGAAAGCAACACCTGGTTGAATACTACCTGTCTTATAGTGCCAACACCATGCATTAAGTGGATTTTGCATAACATATTTGGAAATATTGTATAAATGCTTCATATGTCATCCAGCCTGTGTTTTGGTCTGGAAAGAAAGTAGGAAAGCATTTATTACAGCTGAGTATTAGTACAAGCACTGTCGATAAGTATGGAAGGAGATCCGTATTTCTAATTGTTATAAAACATCTTGTCTCCAGAAGCTTGTTCCTGAGGGTGCCATACATTTTTATATAAATCATTATGCTTGGACAGAAATCATAATTGCACTACTGGAAATGCTGTAACTTTGTACCAGCTGCCTCAGGCCTGACTGTAGGGAAACAGGAATAAACAAAACAACATTTGAAAGCTCAGGTTTTCTCTCCTAAGAGCTGTGCCAAAAATTTGGGGTGTTTTCTCAAAGTTACTACAGTTGTTGGATTCTCCACACAACTGAGATGCTCATGAATTACTGCCAATTCTTCTGACTCCACCAAAAATCTTGTGGTTATGAGACTTTGTCTATTAAGCTTTGGATTACAGGTTCTTATGATTATATGAAAATCTTGCACTGCGCTGTTTTTAAAGAAGTGAGCTTCTACTGTCTATATCTGCAGAGAAGAAGCTGCAGCTACAACTTTGGTACAAGCTAACAATGCAAAAGAAATACTAGAAATATCTTTTTTCTTTCTGGGTTTTTCCTTTTTTCCTAAACCTCAACAGATTTAAGCCCATTTTGTAATTTAGCAGGACCTGTCTGATGGTGCTTGGACATATGCCACCCACAATCCTGGCAACTTTGTGAGAATAAAACCACGTGTATGGTTTAAAATATAGTTTCAAATAAAACCATGATTTGGGGGCAGCCACTGCCCGTGAGGTTCCCTTCTGTCACCTGCCTATAACTCTGGTCATCAGGCTTTATACATCAACAGATGGCTTCAGCCTTGCCTTGATGGGTAGCTGGAGAGTGACTGCTTAGCTATGGAGAGGTCATTTCTCACAGCTTACCAACTGTCAGATGGGCTGGAGTTGTTGGGCAAGGAGAATGTCACATCCATGGGCTTCAAAGGTGCTCCAAAAACACTTCCGGAGCATGATGAGAAAGAGGTATGAGAGGATGCAGAGTGTCTCTGAGGCGTGAGGTCTTGCTGATGGCCACCCATCTCTTCCTCCCCAGCTCACAGTGGGACCAAACTCATTGCTTAGAGCTGCTAAGCCTCTGGAAGGGAAAGTCCACATTGGTTCCTGTGAGAAGAGCCATCTTCGTAGTATCTCAGCTTTTATATCCCGTCTCAATCAGACGGAGCATGGCCAGAGATGCATGAAAATGCAAAGTAATCAGGGAGAACTATGGCCCTTCATCAGCATCAAAGGCTGAAATTTCCATAAAGTCTGGCTGTGTGGAAGTTGGAACAGATTCCTCAGCGGCGTTTCGCCCGCACGTGCGTGAGAGCCGCACATCTGCTTCTGCAACAGCCGCCGTGAGCGCGGCGGCGTGCAGTCACAGCCCCGTTCTTCCGGCAGTAGAAAAAAGCCTATGCCATGATCCGCGTACGCCAAGTTGGACGAGAAGAGGTGCTGCCTTATGGCACTGCACCCTTTGAATTGCAGCTTTGCATCGCCAGTTTGATGATTAGATTTTAGCCCTGCCCGTGCCCATGCAATCTTCAGAAATCAGGAAGGTTAAGAAAAATAATTTCTTTCTTGCTCGCCTGCTTTTACAGTAGGTGTTGCAGGCACCCACCTGCTATTCATGGAAATGAGAGAAAAGTTCAGCTAACTACTACATTATCTGTACTAAAAGAAGTTCAGAAGCCGCTAACAAAAAAATCAGAAATCAATTACTTTTAGGAAATTAAATTATCAGCTAATAAAATGTTTAACAGATACTGCGGGATTTTGATGTTTTGTACATTCACGCCACCACAGCTGCAATTCTAGACAAGAGAAAAGCATCCTCACTCCTTTTTTTTTCCTTTTTTTTACGGGTGCTTAAAAATACCTGCTGCCTTCTGGAACAGATTTCTGCTAGATAGCCAGAAAACACATCTGTTAACTACCTAAATATTCTGTTTCTCAATGCATTGGTTTCTTTATAATAGACTTTTCCTTTTCTGAATGAGTGTTTTCATTTTTAAAAGCTTTGTCAGCTTCTGGTGTAATGGACTGTGGAAGTAATCTTAGCATGTGGACTTTGTTTCTTCTAAATTCTTTCAGAATAGCGTTGAGAGGAGGCTAATGTGTGCTTGAACCTTGTGGATTTTGTGGGCTTGTGTGTGTACACATGTATGTGTGAATAAAAAACTTTAAGCACACACAGTTCCTCTGCTACAAGGATCTGGAACAAGAATGAGATTTTGGCGACAGTCATTACTGGTGAGTGTTTGCTAGACATACTCTTGTCTGAAGGATTTTGTGCTGCAATATTAGCGGGTTGATGGCTGACAACTATCAAAATGCAGGTAAAACTAGAAGCATGAAAACTGGATAGTTACCTGAGCTGTCCAAATATCTCTAACTAAAAACCAGTCTGTCTATATTTATGTAGGCAAACTTGGTGGTAGGGTCAATAAGAAATCTCCCAGAGGGAGCAGAATAAAGTCAACACATCTGCCTCGGGGATGATAGAAAAGGAAACTTTTCTCTTGGGATCTCAGCACTTCCCTTTCCAGTCTTGGCCCCGTCAAAGCATCACTGAAGTGCACAAAAATATAAGTAGGAGCCCTGATCCTGCCTCTTGAGCTTGTGCATCTCATCATTCTACATGCCCAATATGACAGTGAACCTGGAGGCGGCATCCCTACGTGCTGTGCGTAGGTTTGGTCTGGTCTGGTCCATGTAATTTCCTTTGCAGTTCTAGTTGATGCTGGAAGGAAAGTTTTTATTTTTTTGGAAGGATCTTTATTTTCTTTGCAAGAATGTATTTATATTGCCTACTGCTGTCACACATTTACCTGTAAATACAATTTAGGCAGGACAAATTGTGTCTGTGAAATACACCCCTCTCCCTATGAACTGTACAGATAACCTAGAGGTCTTCTTGTTAGATGAAATCAGGAGAGATGAATTGTACTCGGAGTCATTGTCTCATTTGGCCTGACAATAAGGGATGCTTTTAGTTATGGGTGTCCTAGAAATATGTTAGTAATCTCTTTTTATGTACGGGAGGCTTGAAACTGTGTAGTCCACCTGGCTGCTTAAGCAGAAGCTATGCGAGCAGGAGATCCAACTTCTTCTCCAGGCTTGGGGAGGAGAAGACCGGCAACCAGCATGCCCCTCAGGTCTTTTGGTCGGCAACGGTTCCACCGCACTTGCCTGCAGCCTGTTTTGCTTGTCCTTGACTACCAGACCATGTTTTTTTTCCCCTTGGAAGCCCCACACTAAGGGTGGGCTGAAGGCCTGGGTCCTCCCTGCAGGGGGTTTCCGGGGCGCTGGCAGAGGACACAGCTGCCACAAGCTGCTGGGGACAGGGGCAACCAGATTATCACCCCCATGCTGCGGCAGCTCCACGGAGCTTGTCACCACATTGGTCCAGGTCTGCAGCGAGTTGACCGGGAGCAAGCGGCCCGGCTGCCCAGCTGGGCAGCCAGGAGGACCATAAACATCGCGCGGCGCCGCGGCGATGGACGGCGAGGAAGAGTGCCTCGGTCCTTGCACCTGGAAGTCGCTCCTCTGCTCGAGTTTCCCAGCACAGCCTGCCCCTGCGCAGCCATCCTGGATGGCCAAAATGCCCCCTCCTGTTCCCTGGCTGCCGACGACCACCGCAACGTGTTTCCCAAATCACCAAGTCAAGGCTGCTCCACCCAAATGGCCGTTTGCTCTCGGACAATATTAACCTGTCAGCTCTGCATCCGCACTGACCATTGACTGCAGCAGGCAGGATAACCAAAGCTTTGGTATCTACTTGATTGCATACCACTGAATAATATATACAAAAACAACCCACATGCACATAATCAACATGTTTTACTCCATAAGTATCTGAATTACACAGCATAATACATGAACAGATATTTTTCTTCTGTGGAAAATAAGATAAAAAGATCTAGCACAGTTCTGATGATAGATGGATATTTAGTAAATGGGATTGCTTGCAATCAGATTAGTCACCAAGGGATCTGAATGTCATCAGCACACCTCAGACAAACAAGGAGTCTGAGGAGATGGCACGCATGAGCTAGAAAAGAGTAGGCATTGAAATGAAAACAGGCTCGACTCTTTCACAAAGTTGTGATTCACAGGCACAGAATAAATTATAACAAAGGGTTCTGGGAGTGGCTCACACCACTCCCATGTCCTACTAATGCCCATGTCCTAGCCCACAAATACACAGAAATTGTAGACCTAACACTTCATGGTGGTTTTGCTTATTCCTTCTCTTTCCAGGAACCTCCCGTCGACAGTCGCTCCCTCATCACATAAATGTTTTCTCAGGAAAAAAATTATAACTGGGTACTATCTCCTTAGAATTATATTTGAAGGCCAGTCAAATTGCAGAGGAGGCAAAATTCTCTTTCAAAAGAGTCAGTGATTCACCACTGTGTAACTTTCAACACCTGCAAACGCAAAATGTCCTGCAGGTAGAAAGTTCAGGCAGATATAAAACCTCACACACAGGAGTTCTCACAGTTCAGAAATCATACTTTTACACTAAAAAGCAAACACACTGAATTGTTTATTGCTGTAGGCTCCTTTTAATAGCTCTATGACATTCCAGGTAGTAAAACTAGAACCTGCCAGAAGTTAAAATCCAAAGGGCACCAAATAAGATATATGCTTACTTAAGCATTGTACAGTTGACAGACAGAAACACCTCTTTACGCGGAGGTATTGCATTAGGTAAGGCAAGCAGCTCCAGCGTGCGTACTCCACTTTTCCAGTGTGGCAAAGCTGCAGGAGCTGGTCTCAGGTGGCTCTGTCATGTAGACAAGAGGAAAAAGTCCAGAAAGGGAAATTAGGGTACGGAAAAACACGAACTGAGATCCACAGTCAGACTGCTCACTAATGGTGCTTTCACCTCCTGGCTTGGCCGGGTACTTTGGCCTGTGCTGTTGTCCTCAGACAGACTCTGCAACCTGCTGAGAAGTGACCAGCTTCCTCAGAAGGGGCAGAAATCAGTCTTTGGGGGCATCATCTTTCTTCCAGTGCCTTTTTAATGCATTGCAAATGCACAAGCAAAGGTGTTGTGAATTACTGCTCCTGGCCAGATGCCTCCACTTCCAAACCCTGGCATAGCCCTGGGCTGACGGTGCAGTCCCTGTCCCTGCTGCCTCCCCTGGCACTGGCTACCCAGACTGGTGGGCAGAGGGTTTCACCGTGAGAGGTAGCCCCGGTGGACACTGCTGATGGAGCCATGCCCATGCCTGTCCAGACTAGAATCGGGTGACTTTTTCTCTCCCGTTGTGAACAAAAAGTAAACATACACTCCCACATGTGGTTTTCCCTTAGTCCTCTTTTGACAGGTGTTAAGATGAAGGCTGAATCATAGAACCATAGACTCTTTGGATTGGAAGGGACCTTTAAAGGCCATCTAGTCCAACTCCCCTGCAATGAGATTTTTTTCAACCAGATCAGGTTGCTCTGAGCCCCGTTCAACTTGACCTTGAATGTTGCCAGGGATGGGGCATCTGCCACCTCTCTGGGCAACCTGTGCCAGTGCTTCACCACCCGTGTTGTGAAAAATTTCTTCCTTATAGCTAGTCTGAACCTACCCTCTTTAGTTTAAAACCATTACCCCTTGTCCTATCGCAACAGGCCCTGCTAAAAAGTCTGTCCTCATCTTCCTTATAAGCCCCCTTTAAGTACTAGAAGGCTGCAACAAGGTCTCCCCGGAGCCTTCTCTTCTCCAGGCTGAACAACCCCAGCTCTCTCAGCCTGTCCTCACAGGAGAGATGTTCCATCCCTCTGACCATTTTTGTGGCCCTCCTCTGGACCCACTCCAACAGGTCCATGTCTTTCCTGTGCTGAGGGCTCCAGAGCTGGACACAGGACTCCAGGTGGGGTCTCACCAGAGTGGAGCAGAGGGGCAGAATCCCCTCCCTTGACCTGCTGGCCACGCTGCTTTGGATGCAGCCCAGGGTACAGTTAGCAACTCAGGAACTCATAGTGATGCCTGTATCTCGTAACACTGCTCAAAAGAATGAAAACCACTTTTACAGTTCCTTAAGAAATACCCCAAAGTGTTTAGGAAATTGCATTGATTGTCTTAAGCAACTCATTAAGAAAAGAGACAACAGGCAATGGATTTTTCTAATGACTCAGGAGCACAAGGTACCTGCAAAGCTACCTGCTGCTGCACCCCTCGTTTCCAACTCCATGGAGGGATGCACAGCGTCATGGTCTGCTCATACGGTGACAGCAAGGACATTGCCACCCCGACCAGGCACCTGCGCTGGCACTGGAAGTTCTGCACTGTGCTTGCGGTGTGTGCCAAAGGCATAAGCAGAACATAAATACAGCTACCTCCTGCTGCTGTAAACTGTACTTACATCTGGGCTCGGCGTTTTGGCTCTAGGTAGATCAGTGCCGCTAAGGCAAGCAGCAAGCAGCTCACATCTGAGAACGGTTTTCCTGTCCTTCCTCTCTGTTGCCCTGACACTGCAAATGGAACTTTAATTGCTGTGCCCTGCCTGTGTCACCTAGAACCCTGCGAGGCTCTGCAGCGGCGCGGCTTGCTGTGCACAGCTGAATGCCTACCCGTTCACCGAGAAGGTACGCGTAGCCAGGCACTGCTACTTCCGCCTTTTTGAAGCTGGCAGTGACCACCGATAAGCGGGGCTCCCACAAACCGCGTAAGGTGGTGTCGATGGATATCATCACGGGGGACGGTCAGGGGTTCTTTCTTTTTACTGGAAGCACATCGCCAGACTTAGCTTGAGCAGCGATTAATTTCAGTTTGGGTTTTCTTTTTTTTTTTAAATCTAGAGACATTTTTTTCTCTGAAGCAGTCAAAAAGTTTAATATGTTACTAAGTTGCATGGAGCAGAAGTAATCTGTAGTATTCTAGACCATGTTTTGACATCACCAGATAAGCAATAGTGACTATCATAAATACTGCTGAGATCATATAGTTATACCAAAGGTCAATAAAAATTATAAACAATTCTCATGATTTTAACTTTAAACAATAATTTATTTACATTTCTTAACTACAAAATCTGATAATTTGTTCCTTTGGCCAATTTCTAATAATTTATTATCTGAATTTAAGTAATTGTACAAGGGAAAAGGATGACAGTCAGTCTTCTCTCTGAGTCAGTCTTAGGAACGAGCATGACGTTCTTTCCAGGGTTTGTTTTAACACCTAAAATCATCACTTAGAAGATTAAAACTGTTTCAGGATCTGATATTCTTTATTTGGGTTTGCAAAAAGGAAAACACGCAATTAACATTATTTACTCAATAGAAAAATGTGATTCCTTGGGTCACACCAGAAAGAGCGCTGAATCTACAGGGTAATTTCCAGCCAAGGACTTTAAAGGACAGAAGAAATGCCACCTTGGAAATCAGCTTTTCTGTCCTTCTCAGTTCAGCTACCTGACGGAGACGGGGAGGTGTGCCTGTGTGACTGATTTCTACCTGGTGCTACTTAGGGCTGGGTCCAATTGCAAAGTGCCTGGGGTCACTGCACAGGGAGAGGAGGGCTGGCAGAAAGGGTTGTTAAGCTCCCAAATCCCTGCAGTAAATTTGCTTCTCAGGAGGAGTGCTGAGGGTTGTAAGTATTCAGCCGTTAGTCTAGAAGAGTGGTGAAGCTGTCCACATGGCTTCAGCTGACTACATCCTATATAGGATCTGCAGAGGAGAACAGCTTTACTTCTTTTTGGATGCTTTTATAGGTTTCCAATGCTATTTTACCTGATAGTGAAAGGGCACAACAGATTTCTCTGACCTACTTTTGGCAAAGCTGTTTGATTTTTTTTTTTTTTTGCTGTTGTATCAAAGGCTGGAGTTCAATGGTTCTAACTGGATTCTTTATTCCGGCTGCTGTCTCCACCCGGCTTTTTCTACTCTCAGACCAAATCTTCGTTGGTATTTAACTGCATCCATTAAAAATCTCCACTGATCTCCCCATATTCCTATAATGGCCGCTCTACTGCTAAAATTCGGTTCAAACTGCAGGCGGGGTTTTTGATCTATAACCAATGCTTGTTCTCCAAATACACTATCATGTTCCGAATGTTGTTGTCTCTTATACAAGCTTTGACCTCATCTCAAATGATACCAGCAATCCATGAGCTATATACAAACCACTTTTCTATGGAGCTGGTAATTAAAGGAACATTTTGTTAATAGCACTGGAAGTGCGTTGTAAAACCCGATGCATAAAAATGAACTGATAGTGTGATGGTGGTGAAGGGCACATAGAAAACTTGATAGCAGCAATGACACTGCACGGTATAAATCTGTTTCACGTGCTTGAAACATGAGCTTTTCACATAAACTCCTACCCACTAGCTGGAGCCTACCTTGTGCAACACCAGCAGGCTCCCCTCCAAAGGTCAGAAGGCACCGGCGCTGACACGGTATCTAACGCCTGAAAAGTGAGCCTGGGCGAATCAGCAGGAGCTGCTAAACTAAGAATGGAATTAAGTCAATTTAATACACCCTCAGAAACATAGTGGTGTAAGCCTGGTACGCGGTGACGGAGTCAGAGGCCTCAAATGTACAGGTTGAACATTAATCCCATGCCTGCTGAGGGGTGAGTCCGGGAGGGAAGGCTCAGAAACCTCTCCTCGTGCCCGGAGGCGAAGGCTGCTCTGCCACGGCTGCTCCTTGCCGTCACCCACATGCCTGCTTGGCGTCTTTGTGTGCCGCTTGGCCAACGCCCTCGCAGACATCTCCCGCTGGCAGCTATTTTGGCAGCTCCCTTCACACACGACCCCACGCTCTGAACCACCTCGTGGCCACTTTGCCTCCATTTTGCCCCCTCCGTTGTGCAGTGGAAGCACCACACGTGCGGCCCAGCAGGTTCTTCCCCGGTGAAGATGGGAAGAAGGAGCTTCAGAGGTCTGAGCAGTATCTGGAGCCCGTCTTTTAGACCTTCCTTGCAGTCTCTCCCACCTACTGACTTCTTAGTGGAGCTTATATATTTGAGCTGAAAGTATTAGTAGACCTAAGTATCCAGAATAATTTATTTGATTTCAGCTTGTTGAAATAATTTCAGGGCTTCTTTTATTTGAAAGCAAAGACAGACATATACACATTTTTGAGATCCTTATTGCTACAGTCAGTGAATATATTTAATCTCACAGTTATTAAAATAAACTCACTTTATAGGCAAATGAGTCATGAAGATAAATTAGAGAGAAAGGGACAGACTTCATGTCTGTCTTAAGACTAGTGGTTGAACTAAAGCACATAATTAAAGACAAAGGCTAGTGAGATAAAGAGATTAAAAATGAGTTACCAGCATAATCTTTTTAGTCACACATACTGACTTGAACTTGCATTGCCTCTATTTGTTTTGTTAGCATGAGTCACATATCTGAAACTGTGTTTCCTTCATAGCTTGTATAAAAAAGACCCAAACCACACACGGGGATGGTAAATTTTTAAAGGCGACAATAATATTTTGTGACCACCTAGTACAGCCGCCAGAAGATGTTTATCAAGAGGTTGTCTGGAATCTGCTGGTGCCACTGTAGTGGAACTTAGCTAGCTGTGAAACTATGAAGAGATCTAAAAATTGTTTCAGAAGGTTGTGTGTGGGAGAAGGCTGAGTCCTGAGAAAAAATGGGCTTATCACACTTCACCTACTTCTTCCTGAAGCACTTGAGTACGTGTCTTGCAATACCAGGAAGCGAACTCTCCTCGCTCTGCCGGTGGCCATACTGAACAACCCCGTCTTTGTGCGAGAGCTGCCTGGGCACATCTGACTTCTGGTTTGTGCTTTACTTCACCCACTGATGAAGCCTGCTTCATTTAATACGATGCTCAGATTTTCACAATCTACTTCATTTAACAGTATTTGACACTTCTGAGACTTAGACAAAGAGGAGAGTTTGATGCTGTTAAAAGAGCAATAAAAATTTTAGTCAGACTGCACGGTCATGCAGGGAAGTTGCTTCAAAAACTTTTAAGGAGGTAATTCAGTTTCCTTCCCAAACTATCTTCTGAATTTTTGTACCCCACATGCCTAAGCATGTTATATTATAAAATGAAATAAAGAGTTGGAAATATTTTACAAAATGCAATTATTGATGGTATCCTAGCACAGAAAGAAAACATTCACCTAACTCTTTGGTGGCTAAAAATACTTAAAATTTTATTCCACATTCCTGTGAAGTCAAAATATCTTTTGGTGGCCTGAGGTAGTGAGACTTTACCCAGTGAGTATGTAACACGATTCTCTGAGGGAACAGAAAACTCTACTGTGTGTATCTGAGGGCATTCCCCTTTTCAGGGCGTAAGTCTTAGCTTGTATTTTGTTTTTCTGTTCCCAGGTGTAGAGGAGCACTTTGAAATTTGGATTACTGTTTTAAATACATTCTAGTAGAACTACCCAGGGACGTTAAAGTCATAGTAGTTGACCTTTCCTCACGGCTTTAAGAAAACTCCTTACATGCAGTTGCCTATTTTCCCCATCCCCACCGAAATCTTCCAGGCCGCCAAATGCAGTGCAGTCACACGGTGATGCCTTCTGCATCCAGCCCTGCGGAGCCGACCGAGGTCTCTGGAGCGCTGCAGGGGGTGGAAAGCGGATAAGTAGGTCTGGTGCCCATCGGTTGCTGAAGAGCAAGAAACTCTGCCAGTGATGGGGGTGGCTTGGAGCAACCCCACTTCCCACAGCCCCACGTGCCCCTCCGTGTCCCACTGCCACCATCTTGCACTCAGGACAGGCACCTCACCAGAACATCTGTTGGGTGGGAGTGGGAAACACGGGTCAAAGAGAGAGTGAGCACTGAATTTTTATTGCCTCTGTTTATTCTTCAGGAGACTCCTGGTTGTGATTGTAAGGTAAAATGAACTAATCAGATGTTAACAGCCATGAGCAATGATAATTTGCTTCAAGGTGCTTATTCATTGATTAGAGTTTAGCGCGGTGCCTGAAATAGAGCTAGCCAGGAAACATGAATTTGCTATAGTAGTTGAAAACATGCCAGTAAAAAGGAACAGTGATGAATAAACGTGTCACAGCCATCTTTGTGTACAAAAGCATTTTTCATACCAGCGAAAACTGGTATTTTACAATATCAGACTAGTGATTGGTTTCTCATGGTTTTGAATACACACCTAAGTAAGAAAGTGGACTTGAAAAGCTAAGAATATACATCCTAGTCAATAAAAATGTCCATTGGTACTCTACAATACCATTCACAGCTTACCAATTTGACTCTTACCCATTTTTACCAACACGTTGCTCAATCTCTTTACAAATCCCCTGCTGGGGCCATTCCAGTTGGTCTAGATAACTACCTATTTGATGGACCAGAGAGAGGCAGAGAGATTGTATGAACAACCCCCTGGGGACTCACTGAGGACATGGGATCATGATGGTTTATGTTCAAGACCTACTATATAGTGTCATGTTTTTAATGCTTCTTGAAATACCTCCAACAGAAGAGGGTGAGAAGGATCTGTTCCAAAACAGGAAAGCACCCAGGGCACCCTGCGATGGGACAGGGGCAACCAGCACAACCTGGAGACATGGGAAATTCCATGGGGAAAAAAGAGTGCACTGCGAGGGTGGTTAGACCCTGAAGCCCGGAGAGGTTATGGAATCTCCACCCCTGAATGCACTCAAACTGGACAAGCCCTGGATCTGTTTTGGGCAGATGGCTGGACTACACCTTTCTTGCTATTTGGGAATAGGTGTTTTCTCTCTTTCCTCTTTCATAAAACCCTTGGAGACACTTTGATCTATTGCTGTTCGTTTGAATTTTGTTTGCTTCAGAGAAAAGTGCTCTAAGGTTTGAAACATTTTATAAAACAATATTTTCTTTTTTTTTCCTACTCATGGTGTACAACATTGTGTACTTACATGTGCTATGTTGCCTTTTATAATTTCCCTTACTGATAAAGTCCTTGGAAAACAAAATCAACAACAGTGTAAACATCATTAGCACTATGAATTAAATGATGACCCCAAATTTAGCGTAAGATAGTCTGATACTGTTCCAAAAAAGAAAACTGTCCTTAGAATAAACAATATCACCTACAGCTGAGGCTTGAAGTTACTCCATACTATGCACATTGTTGCTCAACAAATGGACTCCCAACAGAACCACTGAGTCTGACGTTTGGAAGAGTTTGGGTTATTTTTCACAGTTTTTCATATTTCAGCTTGGTGCAACTCAGAGTACTAACCATATAATTACAAGAATTAAAATGTTTGTGAATGTAAATTTATGTGAATCAAGCTTTGCAAAAGGCTCTGATACTCTCTGGAAAGCTCATCTTTGTGCCTGCAGAGCAGAGTGCTAATCAACACAGATGATGAGTTAATGGCAGAAATTTCAGCTGGCGGTAACAGTTAAGATGGCATGTTCTAGGATATTTCAGATAAGTTCTGTTGATATCATTAAGATACAAGAATTACATGACTTCAGAGGTGGCTAAGTGGTGGTAATTATGATCTTAATAATGGCAATCAGTTTTCTAGTGATGATGCACTCTTGCCTTACAGCACTTAGGTTCTATTTACATGTCAAAAGACATTCATAAAACAAATAAAGAACTAAAAAATCATACTGCATACATGAATGTACAATAGGTAATGTTTTTTATTTTGACGGAAACATAGCATTTTAATGCCAAGGATTTTCCTTACATTTGTGTTCTAATTTTTGCATTGGCAAAATAAACTAACAGTGAAATCAGGAAGAAATTCAAAACATCTATGTCTTTCACAACAACTGTGACTGATTTTACTCATCATTTGGGGTACTGAGCAGATGTAAAATAACATGTAACTGTGACTACCGATGACATGATGTCATGGTTTAATCCCAGCTGGCAACTAATCACCACACGGCCGTTCACTCACCTTCCCCCCACAGGTAGGATGGGGGAGAGGATCAGGAAAAAAAACCTCGTGGGTTGAGGTAGAAACAGTTTAATAAAACAGAAAAGGAAAAGGAAAAGGAAAAGGAAAAG
>NW_010536770.1:0-7341 GCF_000687285.1 Phaethon lepturus | reverse complement strand
CTGCTAAGACTCCCTTAATCCCTTCTCTCAAGCTCTCCCCTGTGTGTATGGTGGGGGCGATAAGGATCACACGCAGCCACTGGTGGATGGATCTGGGAGCCGACTCTTAACTGGGGGATATCAGGAGCGGACACCAGAGTGGTGCTTTGCCCTGCAAAGTTGTCTTTTAGCCAAATTTTGCTCTCTGGTGTCACAGGAGCAGGCTGCGTAGGGAGGATCATTGTGGTCCAAAGCTGCGGTGGCTGTTTGGTATAAACGTGTAAACTGTGTATTTGTAGATAATTTTAAGGATCAGGATGGAGGGCTATTTCCTGGCTTTGTTTCAAGGGCAGGAAGAAGCAGATTTCACTCACCTCCAATATTGTTAGCCAAATAAAAAGCAAGTGTTGCAGTGTCTGTAACGAAGCAGTTACAAATGGCTCAAGCCAAGTAAGTTCTTGGTCACAGTGTTCCAAGTTTTTGAGTGCTGTAGAAATTAATGAATCTGAACAAAAATGACCCTAAATGGGCAGTGTTTACAGAGTAACCTGATGTATAGCACAGGGGGGGATTGCACCTGTAAAGGCGATAACACCTCTCCTACTACTTGTCTCCAAACCTATTTTTCACTCTAGTTGAAGATGTAATAAAATACCTTGATCCTCAGTACACTGATAGGATGGCTGTTCCAGATGCCATGAAGTTGCAGTTCATCTTGGCAGGTATGGCATGAAATGAGAGGAGACAGGGCTTTGGTGGTTTGGTTTTTTTTAGCACTGCAAAAGTTGTCTTTTACATAAGCTGGATTGGGATGGATTTCTTTTCTTTAGTTGTAAAGATATGGCAAGACACTCTCTTTAGAGCTCTGAGAGAGATGGTTTGTACAAGGATGTCTGTCACCCTTAGTGCTCCCTTGTGTGAATTCCATGCTGCAGTCTTATCAGTTATGATCTTTCCAGTATTGATTAAACCCTGAATTAATAAAAGCTTGAAAAGAAAAACTGGAGCTAGAACAGTTTTCCTCAGCCCATTTCTAATACTCTCTAGGCTGTGACAAAAATTGAAGACCTTTGGATGTATATTAAACACCTTACAGCCTTATCCTCTTTTGCCTCAAAGAATTTGGTTCAGCCTTGTATTAGTATAGTCTACGAATGAAGCTTGGAGATTCTCCTGCCTTAAATTGGTTGTGAATGAGAATCCAGTGGTGAACAACACAAAAGTCTAAATAAAATCATAAAAAGCCCCTTTCTGTATAGCTAGATCAGCTGGAAAAAGGAAGCTGGAATACAAGTGTCAGTCCCAGCTCTTTGATCATCGGTTTGGAGTGGGACAAGCCACCCTGGGGGGATGGACTTTGGTTGACCTGTTTAAGAGCACTTGCCCCTTGGAGATTTTGGAGTCTGCAGTTGGAGGTTTTTGTGACTTTGCTCTAGCTTTGGCTACGAGATGCCTTATATTTGCCAAGCTGTTCTCTGGTGTTAGGTGTGAATGGTTTAGAAAACCTATTCATACCCATTAATCCAAAGTTACCTTGCCAGTCTTTGTGAAAAGCCAAAGCAGCGTCTTGTATTTACTGATGTTCCTTCTTGTCCGTCCCCAATCAGAGGAGCAGGTTATTCCTTCCCGAGCAGCCCTTCTGGAGCAGGTGAAGAACCTCCAGCCCATCTTGGAAAGTGCTAGTATCCAAGGTATGCATGTTCTACTGCAAGTTTAAGCTGCAAATGCCACCCCCATTGCTGCCTATTCTGTTGGTTTCTTTTTTTCTTCTTGAGCCTCAAACTTGAGGAGAGGACAGCTAAGCACATAACCTGGTGTGAGTAAAGTAGGTACAAACTTAGTGGTATGTCTGCTCCTTCCTCATGCTGCTCTAACATCCCATGCCTGACCTCTGTCGAAAGTGTGCAATGTCATGCAGAGCACTGCTGAGTGCCCTAGCTGACGCCCAGCACTGGTAGGGTGGAAATGTGGAATGATGGCAGGTTAGAGACCTGTGGCTTGGCAAAGAGGGTGAACACTGTGCACAGTCACCAGGCTGTGGAGCCACTCCTGCCTACTGCTTTATGAGCTGTTTTATGTCCAGAACATCCCTGCTCCTGGTGTAGGAAGAGATGCCTTTTTAATTGCTTGCCATAACGTTCATTGAAGTAGTTTACTCTGATGTAGCTCTCAATGCAGGCATCCCCTAACTCATGCCATTCAGAAGCTGTTAGCAAATAAACTTGATATTTAATGTACAGTGTAGCTAGGGGTTTTTATGGTATAAAAGGTGTGTTTGTAGTGTGTCACTTGCATTCAGTGAGCAGAGTTCTCCTGTGATGTGCTCATGGAGAAGGAATGGTCTTTATTTTGGTAACTAATCCCACGTGATGTAAAACAAACAAAATGGATTTCTCTTCTGTGCTTTCAGCGGCTCCTGACCATGCAGCCAAACTACAGCAACTCTCTCAAATCCACATACAGCAGCAGGTAGTGTGAATATTCTTGACAGTGTTTACTAGCAGGGAGAAGGAACCGTTTGTTAGTGGCTGTACTGACACCCCTGTATTTGCAATTGTTTGAATTGCTCATTTATAGCAGGGTTTTTTTCCATCTTGTCCAGGATATTCATGCTGCAGTTTTAAAGAGGTTTAAGCAATTGGGGGAGGGGCTAGCCAGGATTTCTGAAAACTGAGTCTGAGTTGGAAAAGCACTTTTCCTACCATAAGCCTGCTCAAAACAGAGGTTTGAGTGACGCTTAGTAAGCAGCGGTGGGTTTAACCAGCTGGTATTCCTCCTCTCACTGAGACACTGGGGTAAAGTGGTGCACTCCTCCAGTGTCCCAGTCTCTGGAAGGCTGTTGATACTGTCACCTGGTCTCTTCACCCTTTTCTTCCCCATTTGAGCATGCCTGGGCAGCTCAATGCTCCCTTTCAGCATTTTGCTGTGTGTTTCCATTCTGGGGCAAGCAAAGTATGGGTGCTGAGGAGAGGCAGGCAGTAATGCAAAGCCCATGACTTTAGCACTTCATGAGCTTGGGTGTTTCTCTGTAACCTTCCTCTTGACTGTTGAAACCTTTCCAGCTGCAATGAATGGCCACAGCCAGGGTCTGAGCTCTAATCTCAGTACTGGCCTTGGATGAGTTTCCCCCTGTGCTGCCAGGGATGGGGAAGACTGATGTCCTTCAGCTTATTTATTGCTTGCTCACTGAGGCTCCTCTCTTCGCAGGAACGGTGTCAAGATCTCGCCGACAGTGTCAAGACATTCCTTGAAGACTACAACAAAATGGTATCCTTTGAGCCTTGGGCCTGACACAACTGAACTGCCTGCCCGTCTCCTGGGTTGCCTTGCCCCATCAGATATTGTTGGAAGCAGGTGACCCCCAGCCCTGGGTTTAATGGCCAGTGCTCTTTCTGGCATGGTGATGCCTGTGTCCCTGTCATACTCTTCTCAGGAGTAGAGATGAGGGCCAGAACTGCCTGTCTCTGAGACAGGAAGAGCAGGGTGCCACCTGTGAGCCAGAGCCTCTCTGCTGGATCTGCTTACAGTGCAGCTTGGGATGAAGGAGCAGCACAGCCTGTGCAGAGCTTGTGCTGGTCAGCTGGACATTGGCATCTCTACCAGGTGACTGCTGGTCTCTGACTTGCCTGAGCCAAACAGTGGCTAATCCTGGCCATGTTAGGATCCCAGTACTGAGACATATCCTAAAACTGCAGTGGGTAGGGAGCTCTACTCTTTTCTGTAGAAAGCCCCTTGAAATGCAGTGCTACACAGTGTTCAGAAGTGCTTCCTGGACTCCCATTGGTGTTTGGTGCTGTGCAGTGGCTCAAGGCCTGGATGGTTTGAGTCTGTGCAGGCTTTCTCTACAGCCTGGTGCCCCAGGTCTCTTCCTCTCCTAAGGAATCAGGATTGTAACGGTGGTGTTAGCCTGAAACTGCCCTGGCAGCCTGTGCTCTGACCTTGGTTTCTTCCCTGAAGTTTCCACATCTCTTTCCTTAAGAGCCATGTCCAGACCCTGCTTCTCTCCAAGCAGTTCATCCAGTGGAATGAAGTACTGACATGGCTGGAGATGGCCAGAGAATCAAAACCTGTGGCGGAGTGATGGCAGAGCACAGAGAACTCTGGGGACCCTGATGGCCTCATATCCCTCAGGTGCGAGCTGTGCTGTGCATTTCTGCATCTTCCCATTTGTCACTTGCAGCATGCTCACGACATCGCAGGCACACTGTGTCAGCCCCAAATCGAAGCCACGCTACTCCTTAATATGCCACTGTTTGCAAATCTTGCACTTCCATGAAATACATTTTGGTTTGTAACATTTAAAAATTCCTTTCTGCTCTTACTGTGGACCATAGTAAAGTTCTGAAATGCTAACTGGGTTGTGTCTTTCCTCCCCTAGGGGTAGCCATGGCACAGACTGACTGTCCTTCCCTGTGTGATTTTCCCCAAGCAGTGAACTGTGGAGACCTCATGGCAGCTTGTAGGAGATTGCTGGTGGCTTCTGGTACAGTGGTTTCAGCCTTGGGCTAAGGGCAAGTAAATCCCTTCCAGTCCCACAGCCTTCCCTGGGCTGCAAGTACATGCTCTTCCTGCTGTTTCTTCCTCTTCATGTGAGTTGCCTGTGCCCAGGGGACTGGGGCCTGATGAGGCTTTTCTCCCAGACAGTTCTCCCATCCCTGCACTAGGAGGGAGCAGCTCTTGCCTTCATGCTGCTACTGCTTACCCAAGTGGCTGCTGCAAGCCAGAGCCTGTGGCTGGTCCTTTCTTATTCGGAGGGGTATTATCTGTGCTTTCCCTGGTTGGGCTAGAGCCTGGAGTTTCTCCTAGCCCAAAGGTCTTTTTGAGTTGAGGTCATGCTTTTGAGAGGGTCCTAAACCCTCCTGCTTGGTAAGAAACAGAGCAGCTGTGTGTGACCTGAGCCCTGCAGGAATCACAGAATCATTAAGGTTGGAAAAGACCTTTAAGATCATCAAGTCCAACCATCAATCCCCCACCATGCCCACCAAACCATGTCCTGAAGTGCCACGTCTACATGTTTGTTGAACACTTCCAGTGATGGTGACTCTACCACCTCCCTGGGCAGCCTGTTCCAATGTTTGACCACTCTCTCAGTAAAGAAATTTTTCCTAATATCTAGTCTAAACCTCCCCTGGTGCAGCTTGAGGCCATTTCCTCTCGTTCTATTTCTGGTCACTTAGGAAAAGAGACCAATGTCCACCTCACCACAACCCCCTTTCAGGTAGTTGTAGAGAGCAATAAGGTCTCCCTTATGGGGCAGGATCCTAGCAGGGAAGTCCAGAGGGGCTTGGCTATCTGTGTGCTCCCACTGTGGGGCCAGTACTCTCACCTGGTTAGCAAACTCACCTCTAGGCAAACTACAGCAGGGCTGCAAGCCTGCAGAAAGCCCTCTGGGTGCCTGGGAAGTTCTGCTGGCCCTGAGTGAGACCGGGCTGGGACTTAATATTCCTCCTGGTCAGGTAAGGGGGAGTAGTTTGAGGCTGCTTCAGCAACACCATGAGAACCAAGTTCTTCACACACATGTACTCACGTGTCCTTGCATAGGTGCCCATGGAGATGCCTGGCACAGCTGGTGCAAGGGAGAGCAGGGCAGGGCTGTCCATGCTGGGAGGGCACCGGGCACCGTCCCGTGGAGCAGTCGCACTGCCTCTTGCCTCCAGTCGCCGAGGCCCGGGCAGACCGGTAGCTGCTGTCGCCCATCACGCGGAGCCGAGGGGGCCCGGACCACAGGGACGCCGCTGTGATGTTAAAGGGCCAGAGTGACGTCAAGTGGGGGCGGTGCGCACCACCTCGCCCTCCCTGCGCGCACCTCGCGCCAGCTGCTATCTTGTGGCGAGGTGTGCGCCGAGGCGGCCGCAGATGAGAGCCGTTCCCGCACCCCCACCCGTGCTATAGCGAGGCCCAGCCTCCCCACAGGAACCTATAGTGCCGCCCGGCCTCCTCCTAAGGGGCACCTGGTCTCCCCATATTGTCCCAAATATGGGTTCTTCCACCCGGTGTGCAGAGAGCCGAAAAACACACAGAGATGAGATATTTGTTTTTATTCCAAATCTGCGCAGAGTTGGATGCTAGGTGGTAGCTCCACAAAGCTAGCACACCTCGGTTAACACACGGAAAATATTTATACACTTTGAGCAACAGTTATCAGTATTTTTTAAAAGTTGGCTCCGTTCCCCGTGTTCCCATTGGTTCTCACAAGCCTCGTCTCCACTTAAAGTCACAGCGTCCTCCTTTTTTTCTAGGCATGCTCAGTGAGGAAGGAGCTTTTGTGAGGAGGGGGCTTTCCCCGCCCAGGGGCAGGTTTCTATTATGCCAATTATATGTTAATTAGATGTTAATTAGGATCGTTCACTCAAGGTTCAGTAGTTGTGTTTGTTTTGTGATTCTCTTGTTCCTTCCCTCAAGGTTGTGCCTTGTTAACTGCTCGCAGAGACTAAACAATACCCCCGGCTTCATTCCTTGCATGCCTTCAACACCCACAGGCCCTCATAGTGGGGCCTGTCACCCCCCCGTCCACCTCCTACCACACAGCAGTGGCCTGACCTCCCCTCCGGCCCATTGTAGGAACCACCTGGCTTCCCTCCTCACCCAGCAGCAGCGGCTTTGCCGTCCCCCGCTGTGCGTTCCCTGTTGTAACAGCCTGGCCTTTCCCAAGACCCTGGGACACTGATTCAAAGGAACCGACTCACAGACGGACTGTAAGCCAAAGTGAGAGAAGGGGTTAAGGGAGTCTTAGCAGTTAATTAGTAGATAAGGCCTGAAATCTTGTTAGCTATTGTGTGAAATAGTTAAAGCAGGAGAACTGTAGTTCCTTCCAAAGACAGGTCCTGATAAACTGAAAGGAGCAAGAAGATTTGTGGCTCCTCACAAGGACGGTCCCTGATAAGAATTAAGAACTTACCTCAAGAAACTAGCTAAAAATGACCCTGTGGTTTGGATAGAAGCCAAAAAACAACAGAGCCTGCGCAAAGGCAAAAGGTTACTAGCGGTGACGAAGAGGAACCACCGGCCTTCATCCCCACGACCCCCGACGACCACCACCAGGAGGCAACACGCAAGCGCAAATGGGAGGAGAACTCATTTTAATACGAAGCGGGGACAGATCATGCATATGTATAGGTATATTGCTAAACTTTATGTATATGCAACACTTTGCTGTATATATTTGAAGCAAGTGCCGCGTTGGGCGCGCACGGTTTTTGGTGGGACTACCCCCCCCGTGCTGCCCAGCGCTGAATAAACATACCTACTTTACAATCTTATAGATTGTGGAGTCTGTTTTCCGCACGTCATTAGCAATATACTAAGTTGGTATATAAGTTTATAAGTTTACTAAGTTAGTAAATTCTTTTACTAGATTTATTT
>NW_010536769.1:0-519 GCF_000687285.1 Phaethon lepturus | reverse complement strand
GGGGGTTTTCCCCCCTTTTTGTGAATTTTGGGGGTTGTTTTTCTCCTCTTTCGGATTTTGGGGTCTTTCCCCTCCTCTTTTCTGAATTTTGGGCATTTCTTCCCCCTTCTTCTGTATTTTGAGGGTGTTTTCCTCTCCCTTTCCTGGATTTTGGGGTTTTTTCCCCCCTCTCTTGTGAATTCAGTTTTTTTTTTCTCCCTTTTTCTGCATTTTTGGGGGTTTTTTTTCTTCCTCTTCTCTGAATTTTGGGGTATTTTCCCCCCTCTTCTAAATCTTGAGGTTTTTCCCCACCTCCTCTGAATTTTGGGGTTTTTTTTCTCCCTTTTTTCTGGATTTTTGGGTTTTTTCCTTCCTGTTTTCTGAATTAAGTCAGGTTTTTTGCCTCCCTTTTTTCTGCATTTTTGGGGTTTTTTTTCCTTCCTCTTCTCTGAATTTTGGGGTATCCCCCCCTCTTCTAAATCTTGATTTTTTTCTTCACCTCCTCTGAATTTTGGGGTTTTTTCCTTCCTCTTTTCTGAA